>NC_025690.1:22915755-22941091 GCF_000633955.1 Camelina sativa
TTTTTTTTTTTTTTTTTTTTTTTCTTCTATTATTATTACAAAACGGTAGTATACAAGAATTAGTTTTATTATTTGGTCATTCGTAAATAAAGTTTTCTTATTTCTTCCCAGTGAAAATTTACATTATTTTGCTAAAAATAAGATCTCATATTAACGTCTACGCCTTGTCAAAAAGGTCATTTTAGTTATTAGAACTTTTATTTTTAGATGTAATGAAAAAGATGATGGAATGAAATCTTGTACGAACTATATATTTTGTTTTGGTATATCTTTGTTATTTACGTCGTGCGTTTGAGGGGTGCACGTGCGAGATGATATATTTTGAAGGAAAAAAAAAAAAGCTATTTGTTTGGTAATTTCAGGGTAAAAAGGAAAGTGAGAAAAAATAAGAGAAAAAAGAATGACAACACACAGAAGGGCACTGACAGTCGTATGATAAGGAAGTGGTTCGATTTGACGTTTGACTTGTCTTTTCATTCTCTCTCTCTTCTTTTCAATTTTTTTCCTTTCAACCCATCTTAAATTGTAAATTGTAGAAGCATTTCTTTTGTCAAACACATGAAAATATGGTTTCTTTTCATTATTAACTCAGTGAAATTGATGTTTGTGTATATCGAAATTAATAAATATCCTATTTATCGGGTCTTTTTTCTTCACATCTTACATGTCATATATGTGTGTATGTATATATATAGGTAAAAGTTTGAAACACACACTTGTCGTGATTGGCCTAGATTGCGTAAGTCTTGTGTGTTGAGTTTTCCCATTCTGTCTTAGGTCAATTATGCTATTCATTTAATGGTCTTTTACACTATTACTAGCTAGGATTAGTGTTTTTATAGAAGACGAAACATATATTTGGTGGTTTTCTAGAATTTGGATAAAGTCCTCAATGTTTTCACCTAGTTATTTAACCTGTTGTTTGTTAATAGCTGAGAGCTTATACATTTTGAATAAATACCTTGCTGTTCTATATCTACAAACTGTAATGAAAAATACATGAATATAGTTTGGAAGAAATCACAGGTACGCAATTTTATTTTCTATCTATATTTTTTTTTTTTAAACAAAGAACAGAAGGTAAAATATTGGGTAGTCATCTCAATTAGTTACCAGAGAGTAAATGGGAAAGCGGGTCCTGGTTTTGACGGGATCCTAAAGTTTTTGCTACCTACTATTTGTATATCTTACCCATCTTTAGTTTCCTTAACACTCATTTTTTCTGTTAAAGATTCCGTCACACTCGGTTTATTTATAGTTTATCATATATCTATAAAATAAAAATTTTTATTCAATAAACTTTTAATTTAGTGTAAAGTAATTAATTGAAATATTTACAAGAAATACAAAATGGTTGGAAATTATGTTTCGCTAATGTGTGTTTTCACTAGGCCTGGGCATTTGGATATCCGATCGGATTTGGGTTCGGATGTTTGGGTTTTTGGATTTTCGGATATAGAGATATAAAATCTGATCGGGTATTTTTTAATATCAGATCGGGTTCGGATCGGATGTCTTCGGGTTCGCGTAATTTTGGGTTACCCGAAGTCATAAAAAAAAAATCTGTCTTAAAAAAAAAAATACTTTCTATCTTCCTCTTCTTGTTTCCTTCTTCTTCATCTCTTTTTTCAACAAAAAAACCCTAGATTTGTTTATCCATGGCCACTACTTCAAAAATTAAATCCTTCAAATTCCCTACCAAATCTAATATTTATAGCAAATTATACGATATGATTCATATTTATTTTCCATCCTCACTCACTCTTCAAACCCCACAAACTATATTTTTTTTTATAGATTTGATTGTCATGTTTCTACTAAAATTAATTTGGGTAATAAAAAAAATAAAACAATTATGGGTTCTGTTGATTGAGAAAGAAAAAAATAAATCAATTTTAGAATACATAATTATATATATATATATATATATATATATAAATAATTAACGTTTTCATACTATGACATAAAACTAAGGTTGCAAAATGGTTTATGATAAACTTCTAAATGCCTAAGGTACTGGGTTCAAACCCACTTAGATACATTTTTGTATTTATTTCGGATTAGTTCGGATATCCGAATTTCAAAGAAACTAAATCCAATCGGGTATTTAGTACTATCCGAATCCGAACCGAACTGTCTATTTCGGGTCGGGTTCGGATTTCAGATTCGGTTAAAATGTTGAGGCCTAGTTTTCACCCAAACTATATAATCCATGTTATTTAAAAAAATGGGTTAGGTCTATACACTATACTCCATCAATAATAATTTAGTAAAAAGAGACAAAGAAGACTCCAAAAATGTGAGCATAATTAGAATTAGTCTTTACTCTACATTAGAGTCCATTTTAGGCTAAATCCTTTCTAGTGACCCGACAATTCCACCTATCTTTAGTTATTGTATTGAAATTTGATTATCTTTAAATGTACTCACTAATTATATAAATTAAAGTATATACTATATGCTATTGCATATAGATTCTGATGATTACGCAAAATATGTAGCAAAATATTTTTTATGATCAATGATTCTATGTGCATGTTTACGATCAATAATAATCCAAACATAATTTAATTAACAATGAAACCCCACATTGTGTGTTTCATATTCCATATATGCAACTTTCTGAAAACTTTTTTAAAACATATTTAAATTTATTCCCCATTCCTTTTTCTTCCCCTTTCTCTTTTCTTTATCTTAAGAAATTATTTTTCTGTCATTTGCTTACTTTTTGTTTTCCATACCCCGACAGCATTAATTATTTATTATATTACACGATTAAGGGAAAAGTTAAAAGATGCCACCTAAACATTTATATATTAAATAATTAAAATTGATACGTGGAGAAATATTGATCACTCTATTCCTAAACTACTTAATTTTATCCACTCATACAATACTTTTTTTTCTGTCATTTGCTTGCTTTTTTTTCCTTTCCAAAACACTAAAAGCTTACAGTCTTCGTTTTTCTTTACAAACTTAAATGTATAATTAAATAATATTTAAATATATAATCGAGGTATGTGTGGATTACGTGTATGAATAGTTAGAAAAATTGTACTAATGAATTATCTATAATAAGAACTCAAAGAAACAAGTGAAACTATTCACATGGCTAATTAATCCTGTTTAATTTGGCAATCTTCACTGTTACAGAACAGTGAACAACTAACGAAATGCTATATGAACAACATGGTTCCACACTATTTTAATGCATTACCAACTTTGACACACCAAACATAAATATATACATTAATTTATTAATAACTTACAGGAAGCCAATGGCCCAACTATATGCGAAGATTATGTATCAGTGAATCTTAGACTACCTTCGAGAGTTTGCTAAAAGTCCGTAGAAAGTTTCCAATAGTCAAGTTATGGAAAATAAATCGAAGAACTTTAATGACATACTCCAAATACAACCAATGAGAAAGGATACATCAGAGCCCCATCATTTCCCTAGCATGCTGACATACTCTCTAGGTCTAGGAAAGTGAAAACTCTAATAGTTTGAACAAGATTTGAATTAGCTAAGTATATTAGATTTTGTTGGAAAATACAAGCATATATATATATATATATACGTGTGGTTGGGTGTGTATTATTTCTCTATATATATGTATGTTCGTGTTGATACTTTTCCCAAAAAGATGACGACATTTTTGAAAGCAGCCGAAAATAACATGAACCCCAAGAAGTTCCACTCTTCAAAGCCGTCTTCAAGTGAAACTCCTGAAGCTGAAACATCAAATTAACAAATTTATATAGGTACCAAATAATTCATATTTAGGTGTCCACCAATAACCCATGTCTATGCTTTGAATGCAAGCCCATTGGCTGAGGTCGCTCTGACTTTACTTGTAGCCTACAAATAAAATTGTAGGGTTCTTGCGTATATGATATAAGTATATTATTATAGGTATGTATGTGTATATGGCCACAATGGATTCATATATATGTACGAATATATACACAATATATACATAATTTAAAGAGAGAGAGAGAGAGAGAGAGAGGAGGAATTTTAAGTGAAACCCAACTGAATGTTATGAGCTGGTGATTCAAATGTTGATGGAAAATCCATAGAGAATGAGAAGTGGATGAGCATATAAAATTAGGTTTTTTTTTGTGGAGGGAGTTGGGTCAAAACACCACCGCTCAAATTCTCTTTTAAGTGGTCGTGGTGGAAAATATATATGATTGTGATGATATTGTCTCTCTTAATGTTTGTGTTGAAGAAAGTCACCAAATATGCTCTCCATTTCTACCATCCATTCGACTACTCCAAAGATCAAAACCTAAAGTTATAGAAAAACACACACAAGAGAATCGAACTATCAGTCTATTAAAAGATAGTCAAATTATCTGATATTTAAATTCTTGAATACCAACAATATGTGGTTTTATACTGCACATTAATCTGTACATATCGCCAGTTCTTGAATAATAGTCTAAAAATAGAACCAAGCTTCAATTCTAGATAATTATATATACACACTAAAGTTTCTCTTTAATTATAGAATCGAGTTATCGCTTGATGTAGACAGAAGAAAATGATCCAATTTTATAGCAATCCAACATTTTTACGAATTCAAACTCCATTAACCTAATATATATATATATATATATATATATGCACGCTGTTTTTCTGGTACTCTTTTGGTGATAAGATATTCGATATCTCGAGGAAACTTTTAGAGTTGACAAAAGTCACTTAAAAACATTTGACCAAAATATTTATATATTGGCCACATGATTATTATATTTAATTCTGGTTTTTGTAACTTTTGTAGAAAGTCCAATATGCTTCAGTTGTTGCAATGTACTAACATGGTCGTTGCCCTAAATCATTGGCGTTTGATATATACATCTACTTGACATTCCTCAATTCGTCTTTTGTCTTCACAGCTATCACATCAACCCGTCTATATATCGTGTGCACCCTCCTGGCCACCTCCACATATTAGAATCGGTTCTAGAATTTTTTTTCTTTCTTAATGGGATTTTGGAAGGATTATACGTCTTCATTGGATTAAAACAGTTTACCTAATAATCTCCAAGACACTTCGAATCGAATCCCTTGCAATCAACTTGCCTAGTAGTCACACGAACCGACAAAAGTGTGTATGCGTAGTTGATTCCAGTTAAGAATATTCTTGCAAATTTCTCATAATACTAGCCACTAGAGAAGAAAAGAAAATGCATAGAGATATTCAAAATATTAAAATATTTTTCTCTGCCATATATCATCTTCTGCGTCACTGCGTGTAAAATAATAAAATACAAACTATATCTATAGTTTATTTATAATGATATATGTTTTGCAATTTCTTACCAAAAATAATATGACAATTTCAATTAAACCTTTATAGTCTGTAATTAATAATAACAGAAGAAGAAATATAATTAGAAAAGATCTCTCCAAGGCTTGGTACATACAACAATGAATGAGGAGTTTTCTAATATCAATTGAAAACCAATGAAACCAACATTTATATTTTTCAAAATCATATAAGTATGACCAGTAAATTATAGAAAGTATAAAACCCAAATCAATTTAAATTAATAAAAATTATAGGAATTAACGTATCTTCTGATTTTCATTTTTTTGGAATTTAATGGTCATCTTCAGCACCAAGATATATATTTTGGTGATTTTTGTTAGTGTTTTTGGTTGCTAGTTGCTACTATCCAGATTTAACTCCGCGCGCATGCATCTTAACAAAAATTTATGTTATTTATAATTTTATATTTGTGTTACATATGATGTTGAAAATTTTAAAATAGAAATTTCTCACTAATGATCGTTATAAAAGTCTGTTAACCAATTCTTATAACTTGGTGGGTTTCAATAGTGTATAAGTGTATAACTGATGTCAAATACTAATGTTTTACTGCTATAACAGAGAAAGATAACAGAATACATCATTCTTGAACGATAGGAAACGAACCGTAGTAATAATTATTGATTCCATAAGTAATCTTGACTCTTTTTCAAATCGTTACTTTAACCACTTAAAAAGCAACCAAGTACACATATACATGAGCTATTATAACATTATATATGCACTAACTTCATGATGTGCATACGACAAAGTAGTGACATATTTGTATTATGGGGTACAAGACAAGGCCCTCGCTCTTAATGTCATCCAGATGGAAGATAAGGACAAACTAATCCATCATTTCTAAACCTCTGTAAGATTTTAGTTTTAATTGCAATCTCACACTAGAGTTAAAATTGTATTCCGATATTCTACAGTTATCTTCACGAAAAAAAAAAAAAAAAAGAAGAGGAAAGCCTAAAGATTTATTTTTTTTTATAGAAATTTAGTTAGATAGAATCATATAAATGATCAAATGGGAAGAAAATAATCATTTAAGAAAACTAGAAAAATGAGTAGATTAGGCGTATCTTTCTTATAATGGGAAAGGGACTTGACAGGAGAAAGCAGATGAAAATTAAAGAGGAGCACACACTTCACACTTGATGAAAAGAAGAAAGTTTGAGTTTTGGAAAGCATTTAACAATGAATTAAATAAACCATAATAGTATTAAGAGTCAAGTGGAGATTCTTTTGTGTTGTTAATTTGATAATCTTGGTCCCATTGGCCACAAAAAGTTAAATTAGTAAAATAAAAGGAAACGTTTAAAGTTGGCATTGAAAAAATAAAATAAAAAACAAATTAAATATTATATTCATATTTAGTTCACCATCACTAAAATTTTATTTCATGGATCCCACATTATATTTTCCTTCAATCATCCCAAAAAGAAAATCTTTGGCAATTGTGAGAATCAGATGCAAATAACACGACACAAAATATTTGAAACTAAACCATATTTATCATCATACCATAATATATTTGTATAATGTACACATATATATATCCTAATTATATAGAATATTATATATATGTGTATATATTTTGGCCCAGAAAAAAAGGTAGGGGATTCAAAAAAAAAAGGTGCTTGAGTCATATTGCAGGCCTTTAGGAGACCAGTAACCCATCTGTATATAAATTAACACCGAATGCTAAAAGTGCTTATTGTTCAATTAACAATGGAAAGTTACCATATCTATATATTTACATGCAATTTCACAATATGTATAAATGTTGCATGTGAGTGTAAAAGGTAGACAAGGAAAGCTGGAATTTACTAGGTTATAGATTGCTGCAGAAGGAGTGTTTGTTAAGGATTGCAGGTGATTTGAATTATGCAGAAAAAGGGAAATTTTACACAAGTGGTGTAGCAGTAAACTTAAGTTGCTTTTTTCAACAATTAAAACATTTTGTTTAGCGTATATATATGTTCAATCCAAGTAAGCGAATCAATCTGAATCTAAAGGGAGAAATATCGTTTCCAAAGATCTTTTTCTTTTTTCTTTTTCAAAACCCTAATTAAGCTTCTTTTGTTTAATGGTAATATTCTTTCTATATACGAAAAAGTGAAACGAAATATTTTTCTATACATCTTTTAGGTCCAAATTAAAATGAACTTTTAAGAATGATATATGTTTGCGACTGTTAGTGCGGAATTTAGCACCCCCGACATACCGATCTAAACCAGAAAGATAAATTGATTATTCAACTGGGAATCCGGTTAAGGATCTTAACTGATGATCTACATGAAGGCATGTTCGGACAAAGAGGCTAAGCCCATCAATGAGAAGCCAACTTCGGACAAAAATGAAAGTTAATATATTTTGTGATCAATGAGACTGTATAAAAGGGGAGAGACCTCTCCATTGTAAAGCATCCAACAATTAATACAAAAAACCCTAATTTTCTACTTTTACTTGTTCTTAAGCGGAAAATCCTAACTTCTTCCTCAAGAGATTTTTTTCCCCTTTTGCTTACTAGTTTTAATCCGAGTTATTTGAGAGATTATTTTATTGAATTTGTTTCCCCTTTAAACAAATTCATTGTGTGAAACCCAATTTCTACAATTGGCGCCGTCTCTAGGGACCCAAAATCGTCTTTACAAGTAAATTTCTCAAGAACTAGCAATAATGTCTTCGATGACCAACACAGAGGCAAATCGCACTTCCTCAAGTGTATCCGATGTCACGGGCCTCGCGTTGTCTCAGGATAATGCCGCTGCACGGGGTGATGTTCCAACTACGCAGGGCACCGTCGTCTACGTCCGTCGCAACGCTACCAATTCAGTAGATCTGACCGACAGCCACACCGAACCCCCAGCTGAGGACGGTGTCGAAGATGCCCTTGACCAGGGGATGGAGCGTACCCGTGAACGTTCGGACGATCTCGAAGCAGAACGCTCGAACGAACATCCAACGAACCGGAAGACGACGCTCCTTACGGAACAGCAACCTGGTGTCCGAACCGAGGATTCCTCTGATCGTGCGACGATGCCGGTACCAATTCCGCAAGTTGTCTCCATGGAAGATTTCAAAATCTTGTTCGGTACCATGACCAAGGAGATCTACCAGATGATCTCCGACACTAATCGAAGAGTCGACGCTGTCGTGACTCAGACAGCTCTATCACCACTTTCCACGGAGCAATCGCCCGCAACCAGGAGAAGCGATCTCACGCGTCGTCTCGACTTCTCAGACATACCGACAGTCAATCAAGCGGAACGAGGAAATCCTCCTCCCTTGGTGACTTCGGTCATCCCACCGACGGGTCCAAACTCACGGACCCGCGAAACCCCGTTTGTCCAGGCCACCCCTTCGACAAGCATGGGACTCTACCTCGAGATTGAGGAAATCCAGTCGCAAATCCGTGGCATGAAGTCTCTCCCCTGGGCGCTAGAGAAAGGGCCAATATAAGTTAAATGTAGCAAATGTAGCGGAATATCCTGTATAAAATAAGAGGAATATCGTTTTCCAAATGTAGCACAATATATTCCTATATGGGTCTAACAAAACATTAACAGCAACCTAATTAACCGGTTGAGCCAATCAAATTGGCCAAATAAAAATACTCATCATAACATAACATTAAAATGTTTTGAAACATTTACAATAACACAACTCTTAAAATATGTGTAACGAAAATTTTGTTGGGATGCAAAATGATAAATGACAAGACAAGACAATGGTGTGTTTTATTGCATGTGAAGAGATGTGATGTTGACTTTTATGACTTGACCTCTCAATCTGTCTCTCTTCTGCTCCTCTCTTACTTATTTTTTTTTCTTTTTTCATTTTCTATACTTTTTCACTAATCCGAACATTTTAAATAGCTAACAAAAACATCATCCCTCATTCCCTCTTAATTTTTTATAATAGTAACTTTTTATTATCAAAAATGCACCAAAACCAACACGCACATACAGACATGCATGTACATAGAATATAATCAATATAGAGTAAAGTTAAAATCAAATTTATATCGTATTTACTATTTACCTAATTTTATCTTACTTTTGGAACATATTTTCTTACATAGCCGAGAATCTTGAGTACCATTGACTTCAATTTTCTAAATCAAAATTAATAATATTAAAACGCTATTTTATTTAGTAGGCAATAATTACATGAACTTTTTTTATCTATCATCTATCACATGAGAGGTCTCTTCCTACTATACGATTATGCGAAAATAGCGGCTTTCAAAATAACAGTAGTACGGCCGAGGCGTCTTACTTTAAACGGACTCCGTTTACTTCAAGTCCGTCTCAATTTCCGACACGTGTCAAACACACTTCACTATCATCTGACTAGCAGCTGCTTCTGCTACCACTCCCTAACTCAATATTCCAAATTTAATACAATAAACCAATTTTGCTCTGTTTAATGTTATTAAACATCATTAGTCACGTAAACGTCTAAGACCAAACTTTTTTAACTGTGCAATCGAAAAAACCAATTTTGCTCTGTTTAATGTTATTAAACATCATGAGTCACGTAAACGTCTAAGACAAAACTTTTTTAACTGTGCAATCAAAAAAATAAAACTATACTATTATTTCATATTATACACATTATCAAATGGTAGAAAACCTACACCAGATTTGTTTTTTGCAATGACCTAAGTCCAACTTTTAACCATGTGTTGAAAGCGTCCATGTTCACGGGCCAGCTAGCTACTTAAATATGATTAAAATTAGCACTCTTAACTGAATTAAACAGTAGTTATACATGCATTATACTAAATGATCCCGGTTAGAATGTAAATAATATTTTATTTGTAGAAGCACTGACTTCCACATGACATGATTAGGCCTACAGCTTAAGTCTCAGTCTCCGTTTCATGCGTCTCTCTCACTCTATGTTAATGTGCAGTGGTATTAAATGAATAATGATGTGAGTGAGCCTTTGCATGTATAACCAGAGAGAGTGAGAGACCTTTGTGCTGAACCAAAAGCTCTCACGAAAATTCCTTTTGTTTCAGACGATAGGGAGATAAAGAAAGAGCTAGCTAGAGAGAGAGAAAGTGACAATTGAAACTTGGGAGTTGGAGTTAAGCTAAGAGATGCCTGAAACTTTCTGTTTGCTCTGATGACTGTGACCATTGGGCTTTGCTCTTCCCAGGGTCTTTCTTGTCTTTTCATGCTTTTATATGTCGTATTTTCAGTTAACTCTAGTTTATTTATTCTCTCATCATTTACACTGTATATATATTGCATAAAATATTATTTGGATTCGACTAAAGTTTTGCAGTTTTGCTGTGACGCTCTAATGAAATCATCTCAATATCTTCAAATTATTTGTTTGACAAGACATATACTTGCATGTTTGATGTGAAATCATAACAAGAAAAACGTACTTATGTGTACACTCAGTAACAATTTTGTTTGCTCTTGATATTATCTAATCTACCTAGCTAAAGGAAACACATTCTTATAGATCAATATGCTTTTCAAATGAAACTAAATATAACTAGACACAATGGCCATAAAATGTTCGACGGGGAATTTTCTTTGTTTTTTTTATCAACCTGCTAGGTCATGTAAATAACAAATAGTTAATGGAAATCTATTGATTTATTTGAAATAGGTAATCTACTTTACATTTGAGAGGCGTCAAAGTGCTTTGCAATCATTATATGTCCTAACATTTGGGGTAAAAGAATTATGTTATTCTTAATTAAACCAAAAAAATTTCAATAGTGTTTTTCTTATGTTTGATTTTGTTATTAAGAGAACAGAATGGTTTCTAATTAAATACATGTATAATGTATATAAAGTGTTCTATGCAACTCTCTATTAAAAATTGAAGTGTTATATGCAACTGTATAGTTTTAATTCCAAATCAGTTGTAGAAGATAGATAAAGGTTTATCTGATATTAATACACTTGACCGATAGAAAATAACTATTCCCATATATCAAAACTTAATCCATAACAGCATTCTTATTATTTATTTTGAATTGCAGTACCCCTAATTATATAGTACGTATGTATATAGTAAATGTTTTTATGTTGTACCACAATTATTCAACTTTGATAACTTTGCACCATATGGTTCACGTGTTATAAAGTTGTTCTTGATTCCAGATATGCTATCAAAGTGTCGATCAATTTAGAATCCAAGGAAAACCCAAAAAAAAAAAAAAACTTCATAAAGTTAATTTATAAATTATTAAAGTTAGCATAAACTATATATAGTAATGTTGCATTTGTGAACTAAATAAATACAAAAAAAATTCGATACGTAAAATCAGATAAAAGAGTCAATGACTCTCAATGGTGAAACAAGTTGGTGATTATATTAACTTTATTTTGTAATCGAGGGGCCAAAGAAAGGTAAAATAATAATGGCCCGACAAATAAAAATTCGACATGATTTAATTAGGATTTACCATTAAATTTGGTTGTCACTTTCATAGACTTTTTTCACTAATTTCCAGATCCCCCACACTTTACCATTCTATTTTTGGGAATTTTTATTATTCTAAATTCAAGTATCAGTTTAATCGTTTATTAATCTCCTTTTTATAAACTATTTGCCACCCACCTAATTTTATTTTATTTTTAATTACAGTTAGAAATTATTTGGCAAGAAATTCCAAATTAAAAAAAAAGGTACTTCCAGTGATATGATGATATCCAAATATGCCTTTCATAAACTGATTAAATGGGTCATATGGTTTTTTATATTGGGCTAATAAAAGTCCATAAAAGCCCATCTAAACTAACAAAGCATATACATATATTCTCCTTATTAACAATAACACCTTCCCGGGAAAGTCACTGTTTCTGATCAATTCAAGTTTGACCCTCTTCCTCTCGAATCCTACTTCTAACGTATGATGATAGATACATCGAATCCTTCAACCCCCCCCCCCCCCCCNCCCCCCCCCCAAAGTTAAAAGGTTAAAAGCTTTTGCTTGTTTGAAGAAACAAAATTAAACATACGGAAGAAAAAAAAAAATGGCGAAATTATTCATCAAGCAAGCCGAGCAATACGCAGCAGCCCGACCAAATTATCCAATCAAACTCTTCGAATTCATCGCATCTAAAACACCGTGCCACGACCTTGCTTGGGACGTAGGCGCAGGTAGCGGCCAGGCCTCACGATCGGTAAATTCAATTCCCAATTTTCATGTAATTAGTCTTCAATTTTTTTTTTGTATCATTCAACCTTTATCTAACTATATCATGTTATGTGTTT
The DNA here is from genome assembly GCF_000633955.1 of Camelina sativa. Lineage (NCBI taxonomy): Eukaryota > Viridiplantae > Streptophyta > Magnoliopsida > Brassicales > Brassicaceae > Camelina > Camelina sativa. The sequence goes on from NC_025690.1 coordinate 22,928,340, forward strand.
GATACACTTTTGATTCAAATATCAATTTGGACTGTTGTTACTAATTTTAATCTTTCTCAGCTAGCGGGAATATACAAGAAGGTGATTGCTACGGACACGAGTTCAAAGCAACTTGAATTTGCTGCAAAGCTTCCCAACGTCCGTTACGAACTGACTCCGCCGACGATGACTACATCGGAGATCGAGAAGCTAGTGGCAACAGAATCATCAGTCGATTTAGTCACAGTCGCACAAGCACTTCACTGGTTCGACCTCACGACTTTTTACAGCAACGTGAAACACGTGCTCAAGAAACCAAACGGGGTGATCGCCGCCTGGTGCTACACCAATCCGGAGGTCAACGCCGCCGTGGACAAGGTTTTCCAGCGGTTTTACGACGAGAAACTTGGTCCTCATTGGGATAAAGCGAGGCGGCTTGTGGAGGATGGGTACAGAGGAATTGAGTTCCCGTTCGAGAAGGTGGATGACGATGACGATGATGATGATGAGTCAACGGGAAGTCAAAGTCTTCCGGTTAATAAGTTCGTGACGGAGAGAGAAATGGTGTTGGAAGAGTATATGACTTATCTGAGGTCAACGTCGGCGTATCAGACGGCTAAGGAGAAAGGTTTGGAGATTTTGACGGCGGAGATGGAAGGAGAGTTTGCTGATTCTTGGAAAGAAGATGGGATTGAGAAGAAAATTGTTAGGTTTCCGATTCATTTGTTGATCGGAAGAGTTGGAGAAGGCCGTCGTGTCTGAACTCTGAGTTGATGATTTGTCACAAACACTTAGGCATTTCGTCGAACACTTTGTGGGTCTGTTGTCTCACCCAAGAATACATACATTTGCTTAGATATTATATTTGGATTTAATAATAAAACGTGGGCTGTGTTTGTGTTAATAGATGAGAAATGGGACATATACTCTCCATGGTTAAGTTAAATTAGTTATATGAAATTGTTTTATAAATTAACAACAAAGAATTGGCCATATTGACAAGTTCTTGAATAAGTTTACAAGTGTGTAAAAAGAATATGTTGTTGTTATTTTTTTTTTACTTTGATGATATAATGAACAAACACGTCAAGAAGCAAACGCTGCATTATTGATTATAATCAACCCAGTTAAAAAAAAAAAAAAAACAATTAGAGATGGTGGCAGAATTGTAAGTGAGATACAGTAAGGGTAATCAACCTGATGATAGCAACGGGGAGCCCAAGGGTTAAATACTCCCGGCCGAATCCTGCTCGGCCAACATCTTCTCGTAAGAAGCAACAATCGCCAAAATAAGTTCCGTGGCGGCGAGACAGCAATCCTCCTTACTCATCATGGTTACTACTTTGTTGCTCTCTGTCTCGTCAATGGAGAGCCCGAGATCGGAATCGAAGAGAGTCCCTACGGGATTCCTCCTGCCGCTTCTTTTCAACGAACAAAAGCAGTTCCTCCTTATTCATGACTACCTTTCTGCTCCCCGTCTTACCCATGATGGGCGAGCCAGAAATAAAATCCTTAGGGTTGGTTGAGAGTTCCATGGATATTTATTTAGGATTACTGGGCCCAAAATATTATTTTCTTCTGCTTTCTCCATAAATGTTGTTGGTGGGCTCTACGCTGTTCAGTCCAGGAAGAAGCAAACCTGAGTATGTCATTTGATAATTGGGATGATATCTCTCTCTGTATGTTGCAGCAAAGTCAAATACTGTAGTAGTAGTATTGTTATATTTTTGGTGTCTTGTGATGTCTTTATTTTAAGCGGAGAAATTGCAATGCTTCAACAAGCTTGTCTGTTAAAGCTGATCGATATATTAAGCATTGTAAGATACTTATCTAAAAACACTCGGTTTCTAGCAGAGACTTATTAGTACAACAACTCCTGAAATGGCAACGGGTTGGCAAAATCACTCACATTCCATATCTTTATGTGCAGTGGCAAAAGCTATATATAAGTCTCTGAGGGAATGACTGAGGGAGAATTCAACTGAGGCCACAAATTCATTTTAATATGCAATGTGTCTGCTTTATTACTATAGTAACAAGTTTCTTGAGACAAATGTTATTGTAATATATGGAAACTCTGGGTTGCATTACAATTTTGTGTCAAGATCTTGCAGGAGACAGACTTGAAATTTCTCTTCTTTCTTTTTGTTTTCCATCAAACTCCATCTTGGCTCTTCATATATCTCTCTTCATTGTTATACCTGCATCTGCAAAGCAACTTTTGGAGGGGGAAGGAAGCATAATCCAATGAACCCGAATCAGTTTTAGAGCTTAAAAAAACTTTCAATCCGAGACATCTTACCTCAACTGTTTTCCTCTTGTACATTTACCTGTCGCTATAACCAGTTTCCTCTATCCCAATTTCTTCCTCTTCACTTTTCCTCTGTCCATTTTCTTCCTTGTCTCTTGACTCTCTTCTTTGCCGAGAACGTTCTAGAGAATACCTCTTATACTCATCAGCACCAATATCTAGACCACCGGCAGACTTTACAATGTTCTCAAAGTATGGTATCACCGTAGCTGCAGCTGCTGCACTACCGTAAGTGGCTAACATATGTTCCTCTATTTCTGGGAGAGAGTAAAAGCTTGCAAAGAGCTTCTTGAAGTCTTCAAGAACTTTTAGAGACCTTTCATTACCACTGTTCTGATATGGTTCCTTCCAACTTTCTATCATCCTAACCGCATACCCCACGAACTCACAGGCGTTGGCCTCATCTATCTGTTCGCAGCCTTCTCCCTGCGCATCTGGATTAACTGGTTGTTCTCCTTGCAGGATCACTTGCTTTCCCGGCTGTAGCTGCTCTGCCGGATCAGAGACCCGTGTCCTGTCTATGGCCATGCTTTCCTTCAGGGCATTCAGTCTTTGCACTTCATCTTTAGCCTACGAACAAAATATTAGAGTTGGGAAGAAAGTTACAGGGACATATCAAAATAGATGAATATGATATGTAACTAAGGGGAAAAATGGTCGCATTACCTCCCGAACAATGTCCAGACCGAGGCACCCTTTGTCCAAGGCATCATCAGCTGCATGAGAGAGTAAACTACTCAAACGGTCAAATCTTCTCCTCTCATCCACAGGTGTTTTCATTAGCTCCCACAGCTCATGCATGTTTCTTAACAAACCCCGTAACTGAAAGAAATAAGAAAATTAGATCATCAATCCTAACTAGCCATGGTTTGCTTTTGTGGATTTCCGGAATTTCTTCATTCCAGTGAAAAATGGTACAAGGCTACTGAATAAGAAAGTGATTCTCCTAATCCTGAATGCTATAATGAGAAATCATATATATATACAATAAATCAGCAAAGGTCTTGACTGCTGATCTGACATGCATGTTACTACGTATGCTCATATACTATATTTTTTAAACGAAAACAAAAGACTAAAAGGTCGCAAAGTGATAACAATGTCTAAATTTTGTCAAACATATGCTCGGGTGCTTGATGGGAGAGCTACATAAGCAGCACTCAAAATTGGCTCGTGAAGTAGGTAAGAAAGTGAATATTCTTTCTCAACCCAAAATGTAAATCAGCAAACTAGCTCATATGTGCACTACTCTATCAGGATAACAAATGGATAATGCAAAAATCTATGTCAAAATGGTTCCCAAGTATTTATTGATCACCTGAAGCAGCCTCCGACATTTCTCCTTCTTCTGGGACTCTACAAGTTTTGTCAATCTAGCAAGAGTAGCATCAGAGACGCTCTTTGATACCCCGGTCAAGCTTTTATGGACTTTAATCAAGGCCTCAGGGAAATCAAATGACATTATCTCTGACAACTCATGGATAGCACTGAGATGAGAGTTGACTTTCTGCAGCCGGGCAAAGCCTGAAATTGAAATAAAGGTAAGTACATAACCACAAAATGTTTTGAAACAACAACCAAATGTGTACACATATATATAGGATCACCTTCTCATTGTGAAGATATTGCAGATGTGCTCTAAGTCCATCCAAATTTATTTGGGTCAATTCGCCAGAGTTACCAGGATAATCATTTCCCGCTATGTGAGAAGAGATCTCTGCTATTTGTGTCAGTATCCCAGAGAATTCTTTCCATATTAGATCTTTCTTCATCCGCAGATCTTCCAATACAGGCTTTATAGTAGAGATGCGATGCTTTAGAGAGCCTGCTTTCTTCACAAACAGAGGGGAAAACAAAAAAGGAATAACAATATAAGTAAGAAAAAAACCATGTTTGCTCTTTGTGAAAGAAACATATAGTGATGCTAAGAGAGTACCATACCCATGAAAACGAAACTTGTTCACCAAGTGCAGACGTGAGGCTGGTAACTTCAGCTTCGGCTTCAGCTAACGAACGCTGTAACTCAGCTCTGTACTTGCGAGTTTCCTCAACCTTCTTAGTGTATATATCCAGACATTCCTGCTCAAGTTCTAGCGTCATCTTAACTCTCTCATTGTAACTTTCACCAATATCGATCCAGAGGTTCTACATCAGCACAAAAACAAATTCCAAACTAATCAAGGAACGAAAGAGACAGTTATCAGAAGAAGGAATCAACAGAAAGCAATCAGATCAGAAGCATGAACCCTAGCAAAACAAATTTGATACTCAATTGTGATTAGTTCTACATCAGCACAAAAACAAATTCCAAACTAATCAAGGAACGAAAGAGATAGTTATCAGAAACATGAACCCTAGCTAAACAAATTTGATACTCAATTGTGTATTAACTCGCCGGAAATCACATTCGCCGGCAATTCAAAAGGCAGATTAACTCGAAACAATTCGGGGAAATTGATAAGCTACGAAAAAAAGCGAGAGATCTGAGAACATTAGAGTTACCTGCAACTCCTTAAGAAGGGAAGAGCGAGCGGTCGCGGTGGTGCCGGGAAGCGAAGCGCGACTGGTGATCGAAGAATTAGGCGGTGGTGCTACTTGTTCCGGCACCGGCAGATCTACTAATGGTTCAAAATCAGGATTCTCCATCCCGGAACAGAAGGAACAAAAATGCGAATTGAGCAGCTCCTCAAGAAGGGAAGAGCTAGCGGTGGTGGCGCTATTTGTTCCGGCGCCGGCAGACCTAGCGATGGTTCAATTTCACGGTTCTTCATTTCGGAAAAGCAAATCGATCTTGGAGGAGCAGAAGATTCGAAAATGTAACTGCTTCTCTGCGTTTGAGTTTGGCGCGATGATCAGAGAGAGAGTAGTAGTAACACATGTTTTGAATTCTTCCTTTGGATCCTGATGGGCCTTTCATATTTACTGGACTCTGAGCCCCTTGTTTTATTAATCCTCTCGCCATTCGCAATCGCACAAATGGCGGCGCCCTTGAGAACGAGGATCTAGTGACGGGTAGTCTCGGTGGGAAATCAGGGAAAACCGAACCGACTGTTTCGATGTTCGGTCACCGGCAGCTGATTCGAGGAACGCCGCATCGTACTCATAATGGACGACCTCGACGGCGACGATCGTTTCATCGAAGTCTCCGGTGCCGTTGTAACTGAGGAAGAAGAAGAAGAAGAAGAGGAGCATCATGATACAAAAAGGAAAAAAAGAGAAGCATTTTAATCTAGGGTTGAGTGAGAGATTAAAAAGGTGAATTCAATTATAGGCCTGACCGTAGGCCCATTAAGAACTTCTAATGAGCCCTTTTTTCACCGTAGGCCTACAAAACATAAAACATGAACACGGGTTTCTCTTTCGTTTTGTTAGATAAGAAATGGGAGTATGGGACCGTAAGTGATGATGTCGACGTTAAGAGAAACCCGTGTTCATGTTTTATGTTTTGTAGTTCCAGCTTCCCTGGGGATCTAATCTTTCCCTGAGCCACACACACCGCACGCAGCATTTGTCCTATTCTCTCTTTACCGCACGCGTAAACTACACAACAATCAAAATAGTTTCCAAATTCCAACTCTAGTACAAAATTACACTAACTTATGGACTATTACATTACATCTCTGTTTCACAACACAATTATACCTTACTAGGGTTGGTATGATTTGGGAGTTTTAGTGAGGATTTGTAACTACGAATCTAATTTTTTACTGTTCTTATTTGTATCCCAGTTGTTTTGTTTGATACCAACAATTAAACAACATTGAAAGGAACATACATGCCTATCATCCATCAGTCTCGATGATGTTTCGTGGCTATTTCTATCCAACAAAATGCCAAAACACGTTCACACTTCTCAGAACTTGGAAGATATTACAAGCAGCCAAGTATACAATAATACAAATGTGTGTATTTATTTATATATGCGTGAGCAGACGAGGAAGCATCCCAAGAACTTTCAAACTTTGTAGCTATATGAAAAGTCATACATCAATGTCGATAGATCCAAAACACCACTATTATTGAGAAGTGCAAAACCAAAATCTAAAATACCATATCATTCTTGTTTGAAACATATAAAACTCTATGTAAGAATATTCAAAATTTAATCATTTTACCGAGAGTTAATCTCGTTGAGTCATTTCCATGTCATTAAGTATACCATTCGCTGACTAAATAAAGAGAACCATGTGGAGTTGTACCCTATTCTAATCAACAGAAATCTCATAAACACTTAATAATAGAAATGAAAGTATTATTGAACTATACTTTCATATTATTTCTGTCGTCCTTAACATTAAAGAATTCATAGAAAGCATTTATACCTCCGGCAGGGAGTTTGATTCTTTAAGCTCAATCATGTTTCTACGCGTTGCTTCCTACAAATTTAAATGCATTGATAAAGACCATTTACTAACTAACCAATTAAAAATTCTTGTGGTGGTTCGAACATTCTACACGTATGTGTGTGGTTAGGATTCGAGTCGGCTTTTATTGTTGGACCTTGTGGTGCATGTATCTTTTTTCGTTTACTTCCAATTTAGAATTCGGCGGATTCTATTAGGATTTTGAGTAAATAATTGCTTGTAAAAGTAAAATATATTCGCATATTTACCAAAGAAAAAGAAGAAGAAACATTGAAGATGGGGAGGGTCCATACACTCTAGACCACGAGTCGAGAGTGGAGTACAGTTGGTTGGTGCACTTGCTCTTGACAAATGCTGTGGACATATTCCCTCCAAAATTTAATTACCATTATTCTTTTTCCTTTGTACCTAAAACTATACACCAATCAAACATCGTTAGAAAGTGTGAAACGTTTTCGGTAGTTAATAGTACATGAAAAGAGATTGTTGACCAAAAATATTTCTGTAATTAGAACGTCGACCAAAACATGTATGATGTATAGTCTAAAAGACTTATATGTGGCTAGATCTATATGTTAAAGTATGAGAAGACACAAACTTTGTTAATGGGATTCAGATAACTTACATCCGCGGGACCAAGTCCAGAATTCATTAGCTAGAAAAATTGCATTATACAATTGTATCTGATGGGGCAACGTCACACACCATGTGTGAACCCTAAGGCGCACACCTCTTTATGAAAAACCCTCTTGATATTTATAAGAATTGCTCAACCCTAGAGTTGACAACTTTCCTATTCTAAACCGGTAAACTAACATATTTAGATAACTCCTAAATAGAACTAATCCTAATTCCATAACTCGGTAGGATAAGTATAGCTTGCACCTGAAGCTATCTTCAAGCTTATGCCAACATTCTCCCTCTTAAGCTTGAACTCTTTTTTTTTTCAAAAACTCTCCTGCCAATGAGATCTCTCATTTCTTTAAACTTGTTTCTTCCAAGTGCTTTAGTCAAAATATCCACATTTTGCTCACTCCTGGGAACATGCTCGACTTCCACTATCTTCATCGCCTTCATTCTTCGATGCTTATCTTAAACAAGATTCAACTTATGAAAAATCTTTTAATACCCACAATCTCAACGGAGACTTAATCGATAGAGACTTCACCTTAGTCTTTTTAGTCTTTGTGAATGTAGCTGACACATCTTAGATTGATCCCAATCAGCTTCTCATAGGATTTTTTTCAAATGAGCTCTATATCTCCTTGCAAATTTTCTTTGAAAACTTATGACTGAACTTATGATAGTAACTGAGAAGAACCTCTTGTCCTTTTTCATCAAAAGAAATCTTCAAATACTTCAACCTTGATGATGCAGATCATATCTCCTTGTCCCTTCCTTTTTTTCCCAAACAACTTAACTTTTCCTTTGTGATCTCTTTTAATCTCTTCAACCACACAATCTTCTTTATGAACTTTGTTAATCACACATACATGTTTACAAGCTGACAAGATGATCATCTCTTCTGAAATTATGCTCTCCAATCTAACCTTCAATATATTTTCTTCACAACTTCTTGTTTTGAGACAACTAAAATTCTGCATTTTTCATCAGTTCTGATGCAGAGCATAATGGAGTAGCAAACCAACCCAGGAAATTATGAAATTTTGTGGGAATATCAATAACAGTCATATGAAGACACGGGAAAAAACATATCACGATTTCCATCTACGGTTTGAATGTTACGGCTATTTTCCCAGAACAGATCCGGAATGATGCAACCTGCAAGCATTCCAACTTTGAAAGCAACTTCCCAATAAACCACAAGGAATCATATGACAATCTTTATAACATTGGAAAGATCTCGCTCTCAAGTTTTCAGAACACCTTTTGTAGCTTCAATAAGAGGTCTGTATCAATAGTAACCGAAGAAGAAAGTACCGACCCTAGAAAGAAAACAGTTCTTGAATCCCGGAAACTTCTTCCTTTCATCATTCTTATGATTCCTCTTCTTCTTCTTGCATCTGTTCACTCTTCTTTTTGTTTCTCTTTTGTAGGATTAAGCAATGAATCAAATTCCAACACTCCCTCTTGATTCATTAGCTGAATTCCCAAAGGTCAAACTAGGAAATTTGATCCCACACGCTCCTTCTTCTCGATCGGTTTGTGAATCTCTTTCACGTCATTGGCAGAAGTCGTTGGTGAGTTCCCTTGCTCTCTCATTGCTTCAATCTTCACAAGCTTTCAGTTTGCTTTGTCATACTCTCTCTATCTCAGATCTCCCTCTTGCTCTCATTCTTCATGAATTTTTATTTCCTTCTTTCTTCTTGTGCAGGTGCTTAGAGTGGAATAACTCTTGTTTCCCTCTTCAATAGAGCTGATGATTCACGTCAGTTTCTTCTGGTTAGTCAAACCCTCACCATCTCGATTGTTCTTCATGGAGACTCTATGCTCTCCACAGTCCACACACAGGTAATTCACTTCTCTCTCTTATTGATTGTGTGTCTCAATAAGGCAAACATCCGAGCCACGACACACATATAACAAATCAAACAATACGTCAGCTGACTTCACCTGAGGAAACGAACAATCAACAACAATCCCAAAAGTCACATACGAAACTTCTAAATCTCCAAATCATACCCCACACAAGCTTGTAACACATTGACTGGCTTCTTCTTTTAGAATTCACAAAAACTGATCAACCACCAATTCACAAAACTGATCAACCACCAATTCACAAAAACACTTCTTTGCTATGCGATTCCAATCAACACCTTGCATTGTCCAGTGACCCTTTCGACACCGTTGAACCATCCACATCGTCTTCTTCTTTGAACTCTCTGATGCCTTTCATCCTTACTACTAAATATCTTACTTCCAAACCTTCTCAACCACAATTGAAAGATTTTCAGCTGAAGATCCAATGAGCACTATCGGTTATGCAACTTAGCTGCTACCGCAAATCTCCGGTCACCTCGTTTCACTCCATAAAAAAGAGCTTCTTTCCTGATTTCAAATTTAATTTACAATTCCAAAAAGTTATTTTGCTAGCAATATCTTAGTCTTCGTCTCTCTCTAATGGTTTCATGAACTTGTGCCAATCTTGTTATAAACCTTAATTCCTCTTTTCTTAGTCAAAGACAGCTACATCCTTACCTTTCAACCCTTTAAACCACCGATGTTTTCTCACGTCGCCACAAGACCTTTCGTCGAGCCAATCATGAACTCTAAATCCTGACAAGTTTAAGAAATCCAGGATTTAAAATTGCCTTTATCGGTTGACGAAACGAAGAGAAGAAGACTCTCGACTACTCTCTCTATGTCTCTTAGAAGCTGCAATACACTTTTCAATCACCTTCTCACAATAGACTTTTCGATCGTGGGCTAATTAAATCAAACATTGGCCCAGTAAAAGGTTCTTCTGACCAAACCTAAGTCGGTAATATAACATGATCCTCCTATTTTCGGTAACAAATCTGACGATGACTCTATAAACTCCTGACAAGTTCAACACAATTTCATCTTTCTTCTCCATCTTTTGAAACTTTTATGCCCACCGTTGTGGCATGTATCCATAATTTGAGTGTCTCCACTTGATCTTCACAACCCTTCGAAGTCAAGCCTTCAATTCACATCCTCAATCAGCCACAGTAAACCAAATCTTTCCTCCAAGTCTTCTACTCATAATCCCACATGAAGCCTTTAAACCTTGAAACCAAATATATCTCCAAAAAACAAAAAACATCGGCTTCTTCTTCTATATATATATATATATATATATATATATATATATTTTACAAACTCTCTTCCATGTTATGTCAATTCACTTCTCCATCATCTTATTCATAATTGATCATCCAAACATGAAATGTCTTTGTTCTTCTCTTCACCCTCAACAAACAGAGGACCGGATGCGATGCAATAGTTTTCTTCATTAATCTGTAACTTCTCTGCACTTTTTTTTTCTGGTAGACATTGAAGCTCTATATGAACCTTGCTTTGTCTTTACTTGGATTCTGAAATTTCACACAAATCAGAATTCTCGATCTCTTCCTTACACCATCATGAACACTTTTCTTCTCTTTCGCTTCGGTTCTCTCCTTCTAGCCACAAATCCAGGACCATACCCGAAACAAGAACATACCTCTATCGAACATAGCTCTGATACCAAATAAAAGACTTATATGTGGCTAGATCTATATGTTAAAGTATGAGAAGACACAAACTTTGTTAACAAGGTTCGGATAACCTATATCCCCGGGATCAAGTCCAGAATTCATTAGCTAGAAAAGTTGCATCATACAATTGTATCTGATGGGCCAACGCCACACACCTTGTGTGAACCCTAAGGCGCGCACCTCTTTATGAAACACCCTCTTGATATTTATAAGAATTGCTCAACCCTAGAGTTGACAACTTTCTTATTCTAAACCGGTAATCTAACATATTTAGATAACTCCTAAATAGAACTAATTCTAATTCCATAACTTCAAGTATAGCTTGCACTTTGAAGCTATCTTCAAGCCAACATAGTCAATAGTCCATAATAATTTACATCAAATGTGTGATAACATTATGAATACAAATTCTTACGAGAATATTATCTTCTATACTTTTTTTTTCCCACGAATATTTTATCTTCTACTGAGAATATTGAAGTTTTCTAAAGTGAGACGATTGATTGGTCCTAGACTCCTAGCTTTCAATTTAAAAGCAATTTGAACTATAAACCCAAGAACCACTCTGAGTCCTTAATCATCTCAATCTCAAGAACAATAGTATTCGATTGAGATGAGTAAAGGATTTAGCCAAAAAAACTAATTAAGAAAGAGATAATGTATGCTTAATAATTGGAGATAGAGAGAGCTGATTGGTAGATTTCGAGTGGTAAGGATTTTAAGCCGTGATCTAGTCTTTCTCCTTCTCATCTACTTATTTTAGCCACCTCAAACGCATCATCAAGTTATTAGTAGATAATTACTAGTCGTTTCACCTAAAGACAAATCTTTCAACAAACGGATGAGTGAAACTAGAAACATTTGTTCACATTAGAGAGACGTCTTGTTTAAATTTTTATAAAAGATTTAAGTGTGCTTAATTGCCGTCACGAAATTAATTAATTAATTAATTAATAATATCCCAACCGCAAAATAGAGATTAGAGTAAAATAAATATATTTGTTTATATGAAAAAAAAGAGAACAAAAATAAAAAGAGCAAATATAGTAATGTCACCATCATCAATCAAACAAAATGATACTAATGATACTAATGATGATCAGATCATTTCATCGCTGGAGGAGGAGCTGCTTTGAAGCTCCATCATGCGGCAAAAGTCTTCGAAGCAAACAAAACCGTCGCCGTTTCTATCAACGGTCGCTATCATACGCACACACTCCTCTAACGTGCACCGTTCGTCTCCGATCACTCCAAAGACTCTGTGCAACTCCTCCGCCGATATTTTCCCGTTACGATCCGCGTCGAAGTACTCGAACACCTCTCTCAGCTCCTCCGTCTCTACAGATCCTTGGCCTGACGTACCAGCTACACGGCTAGCAAGGTCTTCGAGGCTGATACAACCACCATCGTCGTCTCCGTCTCCGTCGACTTCTTTAAGCATCAAGCTAACCTCTTCTTGACTGGGCGGTTCAGGGCTTAACTTGCTAAGAAGCGCAGCGAGATCTCCTCTAGAAACAACGCCGTCATCGTCACGGTCGATGAGTTTAAACGCTTGGACAAGCTCGGTGTAAAAATCTCCGGAGCTTTGAGGGAGAACACTGATGGGAGTAGCGGTTGGACCTGGTTTGATGAGGTTTCCGTAGGATCCATCGGAGGAAGAGGAAGAAGCATTTGAGCTGAAGGAAGAAGGCTCAGATCTGGAGACTGAAGCTTTTGATTTGGAGCGGAAGAGACGTTTTGGGCTGATGCGGCTGAGGCTAGCGGCGAGCTTCATTATCGGAGAAGAATATAAAGAGAGATATAGAGAGAGAGAGATGAGTTTTGATTCTTGTTGGCTTTGATCTCTGGTTTGAGAGGAAAGAACGAGGAAGGAAGGGTATTAAATGGGAAGAGAAAGAGAGTAGCCATGGCAGCTTC
>NC_025690.1:22943137-22952324 GCF_000633955.1 Camelina sativa
TCGTCACGGTCGATGAGTTTAAACGCTTGGACAAGCTCGGTGTAAAAATCTCCGGAGCTTTGAGGGAGAACACTGATGGGAGTAGCGGTTGGACCTGGTTTGATGAGGTTTCCGTAGGATCCATCGGAGGAAGAGGAAGAAGCATTTGAGCTGAAGGAAGAAGGCTCAGATCTGGAGACTGAAGCTTTTGATTTGGAGCGGAAGAGACGTTTTGGGCTGATGCGGCTGAGGCTAGCGGCGAGCTTCATTATCGGAGAAGAATATAAAGAGAGATATAGAGAGAGAGAGATGAGTTTTGATTCTTGTTGGCTTTGATCTCTGGTTTGAGAGGAAAGAACGAGGAAGGAAGGGTATTAAATGGGAAGAGAAAGAGAGTAGCCATGGCAGCTTCCACGAAGCTTCGTAGGAGAGAGTAGTGGTTTCGTGTTTTTTTTTTCCTTTTTTTTTTGATACTTATATATATATATATACTCTCATGAATCATTCTTTATTTATTTTTATTTGATTTTTTCTTTATTAGTTTGATTACATTTATTACTACTATAATGACTCTCCGAGCCGTTTTTAAAATAGTTTCAACGTATCTGTTGGGTAGGAAACAAATATTACCTAATTTAATTATTTAGTGTTTTTTTGTTTAAAGCTGATTTTTCTCCTAAACATAGTTGGAGTAAAAGAAACAAAAAAAAATGTAATTGTCTGATTACTACATGGGATTTTGTTTTGGTGTTTTGTTGGATTCGATTTAAAATTTATGGGTTCTGACATCGTCACAGGTATGCAGGTGCAGTGGTCGTCTAGTCATCCCTCAAGAACCTAATCTTCTTTTTTAATTTTAGATTAATAGGTGCGTAATTACGAGGATGTTTTTGGGGTATTTTATTACTATGGTTTAATTTTGTACTTGGCGTAAAGTTTGGTGGACATGTCTCTTTTTCGTGACACGCGAAAGCATAATCAGTAAGAAAATTGTGGTCTTCTTCTCTTTTTTTTTTTGGTAGTCAATCAATTTTTTTTTTTTTGTTAAAAGGCTTTCAATTAGTCAATCAATATTTTGTTCCTTCCGAAAAGGCCTATTGTATTGTGTAAATTTCTCAAGATTTGCATGAGTTCCTTTTTTAGTGGTTAACCTCGGCGTGGCCAAACACGTTGTGTGTTCTTTTTTCCGTTAAAGGATTTTTATGAAACTAAAAGTATCGACAGCATTGGCAAAACAATATTAATTCAACTTTTTCGGCTACAAAAAAAGGTGGGAAAAAATATCTACAGAACGTAAGACGCACTACTTGGTTTGGTACGGCCGTGACCGCCTTTCGTCTTAAAAAATAATTTGTGTGTGATAACAAAATTTGATCGAACCGACTAGTTTATAGCTTTATCTCTTGTCATTCGAAGATGTTATATAATTGCAGTAGATTGATACGAGGCAAATTAAGAAAGTCTTTCTATTTTTGTTGCCTTCTCAGTATTTGAAGAAACTTTTATAAGGTTAATATATATATTGGACTTAGAGCTGCTCCCTACTTGGAATCTCTCTAGTGTAACATTTTTGCAAGCTACGTACTCCTTCCTCCAAAGACAAACTCTTACAATCAAAGCTTCTAACTAAATAACAACTCTTGTCTCCTTGGAAAATCAAAGTGATTGCTTAATGCATTTGCAGTTGTGGATTCTGCTTCCATCTCCGAGAGCATGACGCATATTTAAGGATTCGGATTCATCAAGCATTAGAAGAGTTAACAACAACAAAACAGTTTTTGATTTGTGCGTATCTCATTTTTGTGCGGGGAACATGCTAATCTACTCCAAAGAGATGCATATGGTTAAGTGGTTGAAAGAATCATCATGTGATTGACGACTAGAGTTCGAATCTTCATACTAGCTACGATTTTAATCATTGTAGGCCACTAGAAGTCTTAAATGGCAAGAGTGCCCTTCTTGTCGGTTGTCACAAGTCTTAATAATAGAGTCTAAATGCTGAGACTCCCGGCCATATTATGAAAAAAATGAGAAACATCAATACGAATCTTATTGTATATTACTTGTAAACGAAGTATCCGTACATATGGTAACGATTACAAGATCTTTAAACCTCAAGATCGGGTCATGTGACTTGGGTCCAGTAGTATGTGTAATATGGAATACTCTTATTCTTGTACGTCATTAAACAGATGCGAACACAAATGACAATAGGTGTATATCTAAAAATGGAACATGTAGATGTAGATGAGTATATCAAAGGGTTTTAGCTTTGAGATTGACAATAAGTGGTGCAGTAATCTTTTTCAGCCCAACAAAGAGCTGGCGTTTTGGGGCAGCAATAACAGCCGCCTTCGAAAACATTGTTGCAATCGCCAAGGAAGCATGCAGACATATCCACTTTGTTTGATCTTCCTATCCTTGCACCTACATATTTAAGTTGAAACACACATCAACTCAACTTTTTGATGGCTCTAAAGCAAAGAGATATTTAGTAAACAGTATATATGAGCTAGACAACTAATTATACATACATTGATGCAGAGCCAATAGAGAAAGCAATAGTATGCAGACGAGAGATGCATGTGATGATTTCATGGTTTGAATATCATTAAGGGATATGATGATTGTGTTTTTTAGATATCTGACTGAGTTGTTGTAAAATCCAAAGCGTAATCTTCTATGCATATATAGAGGAAATAGAGAGCTTAAATCAGGTAATTTATAATAATATATCTTTTTATGCGGTCATGATCTTTGAGCTTTCCAAATATTTCGGTTTGTTTGTTGTAATAGGACTGATCTTAGAAGCTTTGTCAACAGAGAACCTCTTACTTCAAGCTTTTAACAAAACCTTGTTCCCTGAAAAATCAATAAACGATTGCTTCATGGATATTGCAGTTCAAAATTCAGTTTCATCTGCCAGGATTTTGGAGCTTTCAAAGATCGAAAACATCACGACTTTAGCGATTCGGATTTATTACTCGTGAAAATGTAACCATACATTGCAACAATTCTTAAACCTCAAGAAGGATGCAATGAGACTTTGGACCAAATTTTGTATTTAAGTAAGGGTCGTCTTATCCTCGTTTCCAAACAGATGCAAAAACAAATGACATACACCGAAAGGCCAAAACACTAAAACAGAGCACATTATTAGTGGTCATATATATACAACTTCATTACCACCCTCAGCTTTCGTTCCTAACTCTCAATATCCCAGGGATCATCAACTGTTTTTTCTTGTAAATTGGAGACCAGACGATGACGGTTATATTCTTGATTCATGTGGTTTTCAATTTGTAGATGTCTATGCATAAGCCATAAGATAAGTTAAAAAAATGTTCATATTTAAATATAAGGAATTTATGAAAATTCGAGTGAACTAATATGGAAACAAGAAAAATTAGAAACCATCGTTGCTTTATTCTTCTAGTTGTTTCTAGATGCGTGATTAATGTCAAAGGCGTCAAAAGCAGATCAGATTAAAGACTCTTCAAACCCTAACCAAGCTAGACTTTTTCCTCAAGCAAAACTCGTAAAGCCCAAGAAACTTCAAAGTCCCAAAATCACTCTGAACCCCTTATTCCATATTCTATATATATATATATATATATATAACGAAATAAAAGGAATACGAACCACACGAGAAATACTTTTATACACACATTCACAAAGTTGTTGAGTTTCGCTCGATTTGATTTCAATGTCGGGTCTTCTTCAGTTCAATTTTTTCCCAACCGATTTCTATTATCCAAAGCCAAGTCGAGTAGAATGTGTCGACAAGACTAAACCTTGTGTTCAATCAATGTCGACAAACGGATTTAAGAAAGAGAATGCGATTGTTGTCGGGGGAAAGAACCAAAACGGTTTGATTCTTTATGTCAACGGCGAAACAAAACGGTATGGGTCGTCGCCTGATGATGCATTTACGTTTCTTGAGTCTTCCTCTCGTAATTATGACTTCACCAATTAGGCTTCTTATTCATGAGTCATGACTGTTTTGGATTTTTTAAATAGATTTTCGCGATTGTTATGATAATGTTTGTACTAGTTGCAATAACTTATAATTACTAATCTTCATTCCCCTTGATAACAGTTGCTATATCATTTTCATACTAATCTTTTATTCTCCCTGATTAAAACCATCACCTAAGAAACAGCAATAATGGAACCAAACCAACCCATGTGGCCATGTGGATCGAAGACCATACACATTCGGTGAAAGTTCCACGCGAATCGATTCTATTTCTTTCAATGATATATGGACGAACATATAATCATTGAGGTTGAGATATGAATTATGNATTGAGATATGAATTATGAACACAGAGAGAGATTTTTTTTTTCTAAAAGCAATTAAACTATGGCATAGAATAGTGTCTCCCCACCAATTTACATTCCCATTGTAAAAAAAAAAACAAACTAAGCGAGAACGTCAAAGAGACGAATAGTTAATGTTATGAACCGAAGAACATAAAACATAAACGAAAGAGAGATCCAAATTTTTTTTAAATGCCCACAAATCAATTAAAAGGTTTTTTTTGTTTAACCAAAAAAACCCTCTAACAATCAAATCCCGAAGAAGCTTTTAATAATGTAGAGAGACTCCACAATCAGAAGCAAACATCCAAGAGACAGCAACAGCACAGTGCAGCCATACTGCAAAACAAAAGTAAACATTCAAGTAAAGATTCAAGTATTCATATAAACAAACATTCACAAAACCAAAACAAGAGGAAGCAAAATCACAAATCTAGTTTGCTTTCAAACACACAATGTAGTAGTAACCAGTACATGCTAGAAGCAAAATTCACTAAAACAACATCAGAATCACACTCTTTTTATGTCAAAAAGCAAGAAGCAAAGACATAATAAGCAGACACACAAACAAAAAAAGTCAAGATATAGAGAGAGGAATATTCTAGCTGTAGCACATGCACATATTTTTGATTCCTAAGAATCTCTAATGAAATATTCAGATAAGGGAATAAAGTCAAATTATACTAATCAAAATTGGAGTGTGCGTGAGTGACTAACCATCCTTCAAGAAAGCTAGGACTGTTGTTCTGTTGTTGGTGATGCTGCGGCGGATGAGGGTACTGTGGAGCGTATGGTGGAGGATAGCCTTGCTGAGGAGGATAGCCTTGTTGAGGAGGATATCCCTGAGGGGGATAACCTTGCTGAGGAGGATATCCTTGTGGCGGATAAGCATCTTTTGGTGCTGGATATCCCTCCGGTGGATAACCTAATTACAATTCAGATCCCAAACACACACACAAAAAAAAAAAACCATTAATTCAGCATAATCAACAAAAACACAAACAGATCTGATGATAAAATTAACAATTCTATCAATTACTGATAAATACGAAACCGGAATTAGAGAAAAATAATTGAGAAAGAGGAGGACCTTGGGGAGGAGGAACACCAACGGGAGGTTGATTGTACTGGCTCATTGTTCTTCTTCTTGATCTCCTCTTTCTTCGAATATGTAAAACAAGTCGTAAGAGGAGGAGGAGGAAGGAGATCACACGATTCACACGAACCCTAGAGAGAGATCCAAAAGTGTGAGTCGGAAGAAAAGTTTATAGAGAGAGCGATAGAGAAGGAAAAGGAAAAGGAGGAGAGAGTGTTTTAAGTAAAACGCGTTTTTCTTTTTTAATTTTTTTATTTTTTTTTATTTTGGCAGTTATTATTTTTTCTTGTTTTTATCCATAACTTTAACGTTCAACACGATGATGATAAAACGAATCAACAAGATCCACGCGGTTTCTCCACTGTTGTTTTTTCATTGGTTGTTTCATGTTCTAACTTCTACTGTGTTGTGTTGTGTCTTAAATAGTAGTAGTAAAGTCATCCCCAACGGAGGTTTTAAGGGGGAGGTTTTAAGAAAAAGTAGGAAAAAAATAAATCAGAAAGGAAAAAAAAAGAAGAAGAGCTCTTCTTATTTAGTATACTCGATTTTAGATTAGAGACTGTGACGTGTTGGCGCATGGTTGGGTAAAATTTTTTATTGAGAGCAATTTTTTTTTTTGGCATTGTGTTCTTTCTCTTCCTCTCTCTTTCGCAAATCTCTTTGGAGGAGATTTAATCGGTTGAAATCGTTGGACCGTGGAGCTGGGATCTATGCTGTTCCCGGATTGAATCCTGGTCAGTATGAGGAACACATGAACCGTGGAGCTGGGATCTATGTTGTTCCTGTGCATCAATTTGGAGGACATCTCGCTGGTCTTCTTCAAATTATCTTATCCCTCTCACTTACAATGTTTCCATGTAAGTAATTCTTTTCAATCTCCCACGGTTTTGATGGAGTAGCCTTCGATACTCGATCATGCCATTGCTTCTTCATATCTAGAAGATTTAAGGAGTTTTGTAAACCATTGTTTAGTTCAAATTACTGATGGTTTCGGCTTCAGATGAGTTAATATGTAGAAAGGTATAGGCTTGATGGTTTGTTTTTCTTGTTTAGCACTAGGCATCGCACCTTGCGATTTTGGAGGATAAAGAAGCAGAGAAAGAGGGTGATGGTTCGAGGAGAGGGCTTCGATTCCCTGCAAATTCTCCATTGGGTTTAACCATGGTATCTCTGACTTTAATCTCTCATTGATTGTTATCTTCTTCTGATTATTGCTTTCGATTCTCTGAGTTTTGTTCATCTCTTGTTGATTGTGTCTGCCTGTGTAACCAACCAAGCTCCACCTTCTAATATGCGTTAGTTATGAGATTCCTGTATGACTTGGAGAAACAAAGAGTTTTGGAGTCAGTTTTGATATCTTTAGTTGTGCAATGTAGCAACCATGCGCCTCGTGCTGAGTTTCTTCTCTTTGCATTGCGTACATTGTGTAGGATTAGTTATATCAATTGGGATACTTTTTTACCATCCCTTCTCTCTTCGGTTTCTGCTGCTGGCAGAGAGATCCATCACATTTGCATGCTCAATGTTTCTGAGCTGCTTTGTGGGATGATGGTGAGATATAAGCAGAGAGTGAATACTCTGGATTTCGTTTTTATTTTCCCGATTTGTCCACTTAAACGGTTTAAGCAGCCTTGTTTGATTGTTCATTTTCATAATCTGTCCAAAGATATTAACTCACGGTAGCTTGGATCTGAGCTTTTTTTTTTGTTTGTTTGTTTCCTGCGTCTTTTTGTACAACCTTATTTCAATTTTGAGATTATTACTTATAACAGTTGCTCTGTAGAATGTGCTGCGATAGCTTAACTTATATAGCCTGTGATGTTTTCTTATTCAATCTCTAGGTAAAGTTTTCGATTAGTTTGTGTTGTGACATACCATATATATATATCCAGTATGCTTTTTAGGTTCTGTGACTTATATGTTGAGACTGACTTGAGAGGAATGTGCTTAAACCCTTTGTGAAATATTATGGTCTAAGGGCTTTTCTTTGTGTACTTACCTTCAGATTGTTCAATGCTCTGTTATGCAAATCTGTGTTTTGTTGCAGACTATATCCGCTGGAACAGTCATATTATGATGGATGTGTCCACTAAAGTTGTTTTTGCATTGACCATCTTTAAATCTGAGCTTCTCTTATGCAGAAATCTAGACATGTATTGTTATTCAGGTTTTCATTCCTCTTTCCTTCTTGGATCTTCTGCAATAGACATGTACTAAAGTAGTTAAAGCTGAAAACAGGAAAAGATGATGGTTCAGTGCAGCAAGATTTGAGAGGTCTTGCACTTATCGATTCCGGAAGAGCTGCTTCAGTGAGTTTGTGGCTGCCCTTTAAAAGTGGCAGAGCAGTTCTGAGCAGCACCAAGATTTGTGGTTGTCCTGTCTTTCATGCATGAATCTTTTCTCATTCGTTACTTTTACTTGGTGATGTGTTTGACAGATTTCTGTGTCTCAGCTGCATGCAGTATTATTACATGCTTTTGGGTCTCTCGTTCAGTTGGGTGTAGGGTTTAAAGAGTGAGGGTTGATGGAGAAGTATTCATTGATATTACATCCACTGCTTTTCTTTTCTCTAATTCATTCTTGTTGATCATTTTCACTTTTGGAGGACACAATTTGGAGGATACAGTTAATCATTTTCACTTTTTATGATTTGTACTTCTATTTTATGATGTTTTAATGTTTTCTATGATTAATATTTTATCAAATGCAATAATTTATAAACATCAATCTTAATATGCAATAATTTCATATTGTACTTTAATTTATTTCTTTTCAAAAAAAAAATTCAAATTAAGAGACTCAACATTAGAACCCACCATTGGAGGGGTACATTTTAATTAGAATACCCAAAGTTCTTATTCAACCAAAAATACAAATTATATTAATTAAAAAAATTTAGAACCCCAAAAATATATCCTCCCATTGTGGATGCCCTAAGATTTATTACTGATGCCTGAATTTGTCAGTATCTTTTACTTTTGATTTCTACTGCTTATAAGAAAATCAATATATTGTTGACTCTTTGACTTTTAAACATTACTACTAACTTGTTAAGATATGTTTTTTTTTTTTTTTGTAACATGGTAATAAAATGCATACAAATACCAAAATAATTGAAATTAGTTTTTCTTCTATTGTTGATAAGTGATAACAACCATTCAAGCTCAGAACTCATAACAGAATAGAAGATAAGCCATCTAATTTATTCTTTCACATTTTTATACAAAGGTCCTTATTGTATCCATTGTTACACAATCATATCCCTCAAGTTCTTAATTAGAGTAAAAGTCACTATCAAAGATGGCACCTTATTCATGAAGACATAAACTTCAGATCAAGATCAAAACCAATAATGCACTTTTAATTAGTCTCTTTAACTAGCTTACTCACACTTGATGTCCTACAAATTATGTCATGTTCACACACATTACTTAAGACGAAGGCATATGCTAGAATATACTTTTGGTACGAGTAAGACGATACAATACTAGACACCATTTAATCTCATTTCTCCCAGTGAGATAGTTTAGCAAGAAGATGAGAACATTGATAAAGAAAACAATATGCTAAAAAGCACAAGCTGAGAATACTACTATAATAATACTGCACGAGCGTTAAAAGAGTGGATTATGTGGGATTCTATCTGCAAATTAGCAAATGCTAAAAAGAATTTCAATGTGAGTTAAATTTCGAAAACGATGGAACCATATTGCAATAACTAAAAGAGGGATAACTTCTCTAAATCAGATCACCACACCGATCTAGCATGGAAAAAAAAAAAAAAAAAAA
>NC_025690.1:22952466-22954254 GCF_000633955.1 Camelina sativa
AAAAAAAAAAAAAAAAAAAAGATAACAGAACCATCAACCATGTAATCTCCTACTCTTGTTATCTTAAAGAAAGTATACAAACTATCATATGGGTCTAATCCAAGGATGTTCTTTAATTAAATCAAACTCCTCATTAAACAAATACAAGTTGAATGATTGATATTGCACGAAACCAGTTACAGTGACTGAGTGACACACACTTGACAAAATATGGCAGACCCCACAATCATCAGATCAAGCCAAAACCCGAAAATAACATCACTATTGAATATTCCTAGTCATCCTTAAAATCAATAATAATCTCCTCTGAGATATTTTCCTCCTCTAAATCGATCACAAGACTAACTTGGAAATTTAATTATCGATCGAGTTAAACAGAGATTACCTCTAGTTAAACAACTACAATATGTAACCAACAATCTCTTAAACAATTCCTACCGTATTTAGTTAAGACTTAAGAGTAGAGCGATGTCTACTCAGTAACTAAAATAAAAATCATGAGTGGGTTAGGCCCATTAGGTAGATAATGGGCTTATGCTGGATTAGGTTCTTCCAAGTCCTACCTTATCCTCTTCCGACCGAATTTAAAGATATTGTTTTAAAAAAGAATAAAAATAATTTTAACTTTTAGTGTGAGTAAGCCAACAGGATTGGAACGCAGAAAAAAAAAAGTCAATAAAAGCCAACAGTAACGCGTCAACACGTGGACGGCAGATTTACTCAAAACCATGTTAGCTATGGGTCCAGACCTACCCACTTGTCTCTCATCTTTTAATCATGCTCACGACTTTACGAACCTTAGCTTCGTCACCGAACCTCACTTTATATATTAACTACTCCTTCCTTCTCATCTTCTCGCAGCGTAGGTTCTGATCCTAATCCGTTTCACTTTCTTCAAAAATACAAAATCAACTTGTGCAAGTAGCAGCAGATATTTTCTCAGCCAAAGGTAAAAAGATCATCTTCTTCTTCTTCTCGATTTTGATGGATGAATCAAGTGATTTGTATCTTCTGGTTTTAGATCTTTGTGATGATCGTGTTGATCTATGAGTTTGACTAGTTTTGAACATATGTGATGATGATCAGTGATTTGATTTATCTTTAGATCTCAAGTGACCTGATCGGAAAAATATACAGATCTATTGAAACTATGTGCAAATGATTAAGCTATGTTGTGATTGATTGAGCAGTTGGATTTGGATTTTGATCTGAACATGTGTTGTTTTCTTCTTCTGTGTGTGTAGATCTAGAGGTTTTTAAGAATGGCGATGGTATCAGGAAGACGATCTACTCTAAACCCCGACGCACCTCTCTTTATTCCAGCAGCTGTACGACAAGTGGAAGATTTCTCACCGGAGTGGTGGCAATTGGTGACGACTTCGACTTGGTACCATGACTACTGGATCAGCCAGCACCAAGGTGCAGATGGTTTCTATGACAACGGAGAGAATGAGAATGGTGGAGGTCATCAGGTCGATGTAGCTGATCTTCTCCCAGAATCATTTGATTTCGATGACATGGAAGATTTCTTTGACAATGATGCTGCTGCTGAGTTTGATCAAGGTTTCGATGGACAAATGTATTACCATGCACAACCTTCTGAATTTGGTAAGTTGGTTTTGATTCTTCCCAATATTCAGGTTTGATTTCTGAATTTGTGTGAGACTAATTGTTTTGTTCTATCTATTGATCATCAAGGCTTAGGAAAGAATGGTGAGATGATTAGGAAATCAACTGGAAACAGGAGTCCTAGGTCGTATGTAGAACCGGCTAAGTATGCGGAGAAGC
>NC_025690.1:22954572-22979664 GCF_000633955.1 Camelina sativa
TCACTTTCTTCAAAAATACAAAATCAACTTGTGCAAGTAGCAGCAGATATTTTCTCAGCCAAAGGTAAAAAGATCATCTTCTTCTTCTTCTCGATTTTGATGGATGAATCAAGTGATTTGTATCTTCTGGTTTTAGATCTTTGTGATGATCGTGTTGATCTATGAGTTTGACTAGTTTTGAACATATGTGATGATGATCAGTGATTTGATTTATCTTTAGATCTCAAGTGACCTGATCGGAAAAATATACAGATCTATTGAAACTATGTGCAAATGATTAAGCTATGTTGTGATTGATTGAGCAGTTGGATTTGGATTTTGATCTGAACATGTGTTGTTTTCTTCTTCTGTGTGTGTAGATCTAGAGGTTTTTAAGAATGGCGATGGTATCAGGAAGACGATCTACTCTAAACCCCGACGCACCTCTCTTTATTCCAGCAGCTGTACGACAAGTGGAAGATTTCTCACCGGAGTGGTGGCAATTGGTGACGACTTCGACTTGGTACCATGACTACTGGATCAGCCAGCACCAAGGTGCAGATGGTTTCTATGACAACGGAGAGAATGAGAATGGTGGAGGTCATCAGGTCGATGTAGCTGATCTTCTCCCAGAATCATTTGATTTCGATGACATGGAAGATTTCTTTGACAATGATGCTGCTGCTGAGTTTGATCAAGGTTTCGATGGACAAATGTATTACCATGCACAACCTTCTGAATTTGGTAAGTTGGTTTTGATTCTTCCCAATATTCAGGTTTGATTTCTGAATTTGTGTGAGACTAATTGTTTTGTTCTATCTATTGATCATCAAGGCTTAGGAAAGAATGGTGAGATGATTAGGAAATCAACTGGAAACAGGAGTCCTAGGTCGTATGTAGAACCGGCTAAGTATGCGGAGAAGCCAGCCAAATGGGGAAACCAGAGGGTTGCTGCTGCTGCTCCCAGAAACATCCACCAGCCTCGCTGAATAAGAGAGAGGCTTTTGGTTTGTTGTTAAAACTAGTCAGAGCAGTTTGGGTCTGTATCTTATCTTAGCCACCACCAATGTACCTTTGTAATTTTCTGTAACTTTGTACCTTTATGATGTTCATTCTCAGCTTGTTGTTCTCACAAAAATGTAAAAACATAAAAAAAAAAAAAAAACAAATGTAAACTTTCAAGAGATATGAGAAACTAGCATTGCTTCACCAAAAAAGAGACAAAAGTACATTTCCATAGAAAGCTAATTTAAAAGAAGAGTTCAGAGTTGGTTATACTTAATCCGTGATGGCTACAAAGAGGCAGTTGAATCAATATATGTTGCTTTGGCTTTAAGACTAAGAGAAACCAATCAATACTCTCAGATGTAAGAAGCTTTTCACTTGCCAACTACTGAAATGTTCAGTTCTCTACCAACACTGGTTTATTAATGATTTTACAAGCAAAGACGCATTGATTCTTGGAACATACTTCACCAAGTGGAAGCACTTGTTGTCAACCTCTGTTTCCAAATATAGTAGCTCCTTCGTGATCTTTACCATACGTGTTTGCACTTGCAGACAATGTCATTGTCAACCAACCACACCAACCTGAGACACTTATCAACAGAACTCAGACATAATTTCTGAATTTTTAACCCGAATTAGTAAAATTGCCCCAAAAAGAACGAGACTATGACTTTCCTTCAGATACGAAACTCTCGTCTTTCCTCCACACTCCACAGGTCGTCGTTTTGACATTTATATGAACTCGAAAACGTTCCAAAACGCAGCGCGTTGGGGTAGAACAGAGCCTTTATGTTATTTCCTTATCTGGCAGAACTGATTGGGTGTTCTTAACCTAATTAAAATTGAGAATATAGTAAATATTCACTAAGAACATGTTGTTGGTTTTTGATGTAAAACTGATTTTGGGCCAGTTCTTGGATGACGTGGCAACTCGTGAATAAGTACAATTTTTTGCAAAGGAGAAAACATTTATTTGTTTGGAGGAAGTTTTGTTTGTTTTTTTTATTTATATCTTTAATGTTTTTTTGTTTCATAAAAATTTGGTATTGTATTTTGAATTTTAGTATAAGTTTTTTAAGTTTGTATTTTAATTGTTATTTTTTAAAGTTTTTAAAATTGTAATATGTTTAGATTATTATATTATTAAATCATATGATCTTAAACATATTTTCCCAATAACCAGCTTCTTAAAAAAAGATCTAAACTAATAATCTTACATTATGTTAATAATATTTTTGCTCTAAGAACACCCAAATCAGTTATCCCCTCAAAGTAATTTTTTGGCCATTAAAGTTACACTAACTATTAATTACTGAAATGTCCTTTGTTAAATGTATTTATACATTCGACGTTACGTTTCGTTTTGTTTCAGTATTTTTCATTTTTTCTGCAAAGTAATAAATTTCGAAATCCCGCTCGAAACTTAACTATGGCGCCGAAGAGGAGAGCATCGCCGCTGCACTCTTCTGTCTACCCTATCGGTAAGAACACTCACAAAGCCCTCGATTTAATTATTATTATTTCCCCCGATACTCGTGTCAGTCAAATGAACCGTCGTGTGTTTTTAATTTGATTTCTCAAAGGTGATTACGAGGTCGCAGTGGATGGTAAGAATTTCACCTGTGAATCAGGACTTAAAAGCATTGGAAATCAAATTTCCCAGGAACAACAGAGTGCAAATCTCAGGTTCGTGTCCTGGAATTTGATTATTGAATTCATTTTCATCTGTTAATCTTAGACGGCTTCTATAGCAAAAAAAAATGTGTAGCAAATGCTAAAGTTCTCTCTTTTATCTGCTGCTTAAGTAGTTTATTTTATTTTTTGTGCAGAGAAGGATACAATGGTTTCTGCGTATCCGAAAGAACAGATGTTTCTTCTTCTTAATCCTCGGGATGAAGATGAGTTTACCAATTCTCATCTTCAGGTAAGTTGGTTTCTAACCAAAATCACTTGACAGTTGATTTGATTCTTATGAGAAATAAAGGCATTAACTTTAGTAACTTAAACTCTTTCAGGAAGTGTTGAGGTTATATAGCAAAGAGTTACCTGACATGAGATACGCTTCAAACACTGGGAAACAATCTGCGTTTCTTGAGAGATGTGTCTCTAAAGGGTATAAATCTTCTCTTTATCATAAGTTCATAACCTTTCTTTACTTGTTTCAACTTGGACTCCTGTTGAGACTGGAACCCATTTTCTAATGCTGTACCTGAAAATTGCACTNTTAATCGCACTTATATTGCAGAAAGTATTGTTCATTGGTTTTGAAGTCCACGCTTGGTGGAGTCTCAGATGAGGTAATTAAGAACCTTTGGTGATTTTCTCTCGTTAGTTCTTGATCAGAAGCAGCTTAAAGATATGTATTTTCTATGAACTTTTCACAATTTGAAAATCTTATGCACTTAGGAGTTTGCTGTTTTGTTCCAATAGGCAGAATCTGTTTGATTTAATCTACCAATGCATCCCGTTTTAGATTGTCTGCTTTACTGCATCTCAATTGATTATTTGGCGTGTGCTTTTTCTAGATCTTGGCTGCAATCACCTATCAAATAGTCCCTGCTGATACACAGTATGCTGAGATACCTCTTGCTGCTGTAACATACACACACCAGAAAAAGGTTCGTTTTGCTCTGACTCTTTGACACTTACTGTTGTAACTCACCATATAAACTTCTGCATTTCCTATTGGCAACAGTTTGAGAAATTGTAATATCTCTTATTGAGCAATGCTTTACCTAAGGTCTTATGCTTAATAGTAAAAATGTCTAGATCTTGCATACCTGGATTAAGTGTTTTATAGAATTGTACACTTTTTTCTCTTCTTTCTGCAATTGGTTTTACACTTTTACCAAAGATTGCTAGGAACCTCATCAAAATAAAAATAAAGATGGGTTTTAATTACTGCATTTTCAGGGTTTTGGTAAACTCATCTATGAAGAATTAATGAAGAGACTCCATAGTGTTGGCATCCGAACTATATACTGTTGGGCAGACAACGAATCTGAAGGATTCTGGCTTAAACAGGTGATTACATGTTTATTATTCTTGGAGTTTATCATATAGTTTGTTGGATGCTAACTAAACTATCTTCTCATGTTCGGTTTCTTGTAACTCTTTACAAACTGTGCAGGGATATATAAAATTAGCAGAGGTAGACCACAAAGGAAAAGCAAAGAGGTTGCACATTAAGTCTAATATTCGAAAAGCCTTGTGTTTTCCCGGCGGTTCAACCCTCATGCTTTCTCATTTGAAAAAGGAATCATCTATTGATCCTGCAAACGTTGAGATTCCCTCTTCATGGAAAAATTAGTCTGAGGGATCTCCACAGTCAGCCAGAAATAATGGCAAAGGTCCTGTGGCTGGAGATTCAGTTAAACTTGGAGAGAGCTTTGGTGAAAGCGTTTATCTTGACTGTAAGTATTTTCTATGATTAAGACCCTTATTTTGTTTCAATTGTCTTTTCTATGAATAGATGAAGTAACTCACGCATGCTAATTTGTGTAATACCACATCGTGAAGCATTTGAATTTGTTAAAAATCCTCTAAAGTTTCTGTTATAATGTGCCATAGGTCTCTCTGGTATCAGAAGTCCAATAGACTCGACCACAGGAAAGGAATACAACACCGTGAGTTCTGATCAAGCTACCACAGCTGATAGTGAGACCAAATGTTCCACACCGGGGTTGAAGAGATCTTGGGAAGCTTCACTGTCTTCTCTGCAATCCAAAAGGATTAGGGCAAACCAGAATAATGACTCTGAGATAGCAAAAATAGATTTGACTCTCAGCTCTGCAAAGCAATCAAAAGACGATTTTTCCTACTAAATGGATATAACTAAGGATTCTCTGCCCCCAATTTGCATAAGAAACAATGTTGAACAATGCAGAGCGACGACTGGAATAGACGTGGAAGCTCGTCCAAATGGAGAAGACTATAGAATCTTGTTGATGGACATTTGTGATGAAAATAAGAGAGCTTGGTTGACAGAGGTATATATATACTTCTATGTCATGTGCTTTCTAGATGTGTTTTCTATTCACCTTATGTTGTCTTCTGAATTCTGTGCAGGTAATAAGAAAACTTGGTGGTGTTGTGACCTTGGATGGTACAATGAGCACACATATTGTCACCGGAAAAGTCAGGAAAACTCTAAATTTCTGCACTGCTCTTTGCTCTGGGTTAGTCTCAAATTTACTGACATTCATATTAGTGAAATTATGCGTAAAACATAGGAGTAACGAGGTTTATGGTCCATCATACTTGCTTGCAGGGCTTGGATAGTATCACCAAGTTGGTTGAAAGAAAGTTTCCGAAGAGGAAGATTTGCTAGTAAGATGAGACAAACATCTTATGAATTATCTCTTTGATGGGTACTTACTAATGAATTCTAATGCTGATACTATTTTTTTCTTAATAGATGAAGCTTCACACATACTGCACGACGAAGACTACCAGCTAAAATATGATACTGATCTAAAAAGCACAGTTCTTAGAGCAAAAGCTAGACCAAACTCGTTGCTTAAAGGATATGACATATGCGTTGGACCTAACATTGAGTTAGCTATCAAAACTTCATCTGCTATCATCAAATCCGCTGGTGGAAATGTAAGTATTAGTTTACCACTTCGTTCAAGTTCTCCACATTTGAATCGAAAACACTGTTGAAGTTTTTTGGGAAATCTGCAGGTGATAAGTGGAGTGAAAAAGGTAAAGGAGACATCAAAAACGATATACATAGGGTGCGAAGAAGACACAGTGACGGCATTATTCGCAGCAAAGAAAGGGATTTGGACATTCAGCAGCGAATTTACCTGTAAGAATGGAATTTCTGGAATCTTGATGGTTAATGAACTGTGTCATGAAGCAACAACTTGAGCTTCAAGTTCCTCAGTTTGTTGAGTCCTTATGATGATTCGAACTAGAGACCTCTATGATCTTTTTTAGCTTGGAAAAAATTCCACTTTATCTTTTATTTTTGGGTTTTATTATGGAAATGGTAGAGAGTAGAGACGTTGTAAGAACTTGAATGGGATAGGCTAGAAGCTCAAGTCTCCCATCTATTCATGTATAATTTATAAAAATAAAATTGTGTTACATACTTAAAACGAAGGTTGTTCTAAGTTGTCTGGTCTGGCGTTACCAAGGACTAATTTACTTCTTCAGTTTCTGGACTAAACCTTAAATGCCATTAACACTTACAAGTCAAAAATCCAAAATTAGATTGCCAAATCTCCCCAACTCCCCATTTAAGTACTTGGCAAAAATAAAAGTTTGTTCTTAATCCAAGAAGTGTTTATTTATTTAATAAGGGCGAAGATTGAAGAAATTACAAGAATGGCCCAACTGAGAAGATAAAAACGGCTCCTTTAAATTCAAAACTCCTCCTTTCAGGTTCAGGTTAATATCGTCGTCTCTCTCAAAATCACAACACCTGCTCTAATCCTTCACATCACATGGCGGTTCTTTACTCATCTTCCTCCTCTAAACCACCATCGTCTTCCTCACGGCTTTTCTTACTCATCACCTTTCTACCTCTTTCCTTGGCCTGCTTCGCCTTCCTCCTCCAATGGCGAGGCGGAATCAACGATTCAGTTACGCAGTGGTTTGAAGATCAATACAAATTCCCAGGTATGTCCACCGTCTTCGAGAAACGAGCTCTTCCCTCTGATTCGAGCTGCGTTTCTCTTTTGGGTCAGAGCCGTACACAGTCGTTTCCTTATCTCCGAGATTGGAAGCTTCCTCACAAGCCAGATCTTAAACCTAAGGTTAGACCTCCTTAATCCAAATTTGATGGGTTTTGATAGATGCTTAGACTTGATTTATTTTGAAATGCTAAGACTTTATTCATTTGATGATGAAAAAAATCGGATTTTGATTGGGTGGTTGTGTTAGATATGTATAACGACGAGTACTTCTGCTGGATTAGAGCAGACACTTCCATGGATTTTTTATCACAAGGTCATTGGAGTTTCAAACTTTTATCTATTCGTTGAAGGCACTGCTGCTTCCCCAAATGTGTCTCGAGTTTTGGAGACCATCCCTGTGAGCTTATATCTCTGTTCATGAATCCTGATTTTGTCTTTTATGTTTTCCTTCTAATTCTCAGTGACATTATTATTTGTTTGCAGGGTGTACATGTTATATACAGGACAAGAGAATTAGAAGAAGAGCAAGCTAAAAGGTATTATTATTCTTGTGTTTTGTTTGTCCTTATGGATGTAGAGCCATCTAGTAGAGAAAATGGAGAATTTAAAGGAACAACCTTTGGTTATATAGACAGAGCCTAGACATATTGGTGATTGATTGGTGTGTTCGTGTTTCGCTTCTTTGCATCTTGATCTATCAAAAGTGAAATGGTTGTTGTTGAGGTGTTATTTTATATCATTCAATTGAAGTTCCATCACATTTTTCTTGGTTTACAGCCGAATTTGGAATGAGACTTGGTTGGCCAAGTTTTTCTACAAACCATGTAATTACGAATTATTCGTGAAACAAAACTTGAATATGGAAATGGGCATCACTATGGCAAGGGTACCTGTTACGTTTGACTTATTCAGTCAGTCAGTCAGTAGAGAAAATGATGATATAGCCAACTTATTTCACATTCTCTCTCCTTTTGCTTGGTATACATTAGGATGCTGGTATGGAGTGGATATTGCATCTTGACACTGATGAGCTTGTACATCCTTCTGGAACCCGTGAATATTCCTTGAGAAATTTGCTCCGAGATGTTCCTGCAGAGGTGGATGAAGTTCTCTTTGCAAATTACGTGAGTTAAAAAAAGTCTTTCAAGACATTGGAATTGTGGTTTTTCTTTTATATTTCTTCGGTTTGATTAATGTGGATAACTCGCAAATTAATGTTCTTGTTTCAGGAGAGCAGCGTTGAGCGAGATGATATCAAGGAACCTTTCACTGAGGTACACAACATTATCATATAGAGGAGCTTCCTATATATCTTGAGATGTATGCTCCTATGAGTATTATCTTTTACACAACCCAAAGTGTTTTTTTTTCTAACTTGTAGGTATCAATGTTCAAGAAGAATTTTAAACATCTTCCTAGAGATGTTTACTATGGAAACTATAAAAAGGCAACTCGTGGCAATCCAAACTATTTTCTAACCTATGCAAATGGGAAATCTGCTGCTCGGATTCAAGATCATCTTCGTCCCAATGGTGCTCATCGATGGAACAACTACATGAAGAACCCGAAGTATGTTCTTGTCCTCTCCTCACTTGGCTTAGACATTCTTTTGCTTTCTTAATCTGACACTGATCCCATCTTTGTTGTGTGACAGCGTCATGGAACTAGAAGAAGCTGCGATTTTGCATTACACTTACTCAAAATTTCCAGATCTTACTTCAAGACGTGATCGATGTGGCTGCAAACCAACAAAAGAAGATGTCAAGAGATGTTTCATGCTAGAGTTTGACAGAGCTGTGAGCTTGGGATTTGATATATTTTTTTAGTTGATATTGTGTAGTCCTTGTTCATCACATATATTTGTATTTCTCCTTTTTCTATCTGCAGGCATTCATCATTGCTTCAACTTCAACTTCAGAGGAAATGCTTCAATGGTACAGAGAAAGAGTTGTATGGACTGACGAGAATATGATCCTAAAACTTCTTAGGAAGGGGGTTCTGACTCGCATATATGCACCAATGGTCAGTTAGTTTTATAATAGACCAAATCCAAAACATTACATGACCCTCTTGAGTTCCTTTGATCCAACAAAAAGCTTTTCCATCTTTTTACAGGTTATAATCCAAGAGCTAAAAGAAGCCGGTGTTTTCAGCTCAGTGGTAACTTCAGCTCACAACTCTTCAACCTCAAGCATTACTAAGAAATCATCTCAAGCAAATACTAGAAGACTGTTGGAGTTTGATCTTGATGGTGACTCTCAAGCAGCCTCAGCCATACCACCGCAATCATCTCCAAGCTTGCAAACCATCCAAAATGTTCAATTTTGACTTTCTTGAAGATGTTTACAAATTTGATTTAGCATTTATACAAAAGATACATTAGAGCAGAATTTGTGGATCACATTGGTCATTTATACATATATAGAATGTATAAAGTTTGGTTTTTTTTTTTTCTCTTCTGTGTCAGAGTCATGATGTTAGTAGTGAACAAAAGAGTTAACAAAGAGAGTGGACGCGTGGATGTACGCACGCGCGAGTGAAATTGGGGAATCGCGTTTGTGAAAAGACGCTATTTTTTTGGCGGTTCTTTTCTCCTCCCTTCTCTCTCGGTTGGGTTGTGTGCCCTTAATTCGATGAACAAGGTTCTTCTTCAGTTAGGTCTCCAGAGCTCCGTCGTCCATTTTGGCTAAGTACGGTTCTGTCTAAATCTGTTAATTAAAGTTTCGACTTGTTGTATGCTGAATTAATTATCACCTCTTATTCAAATTTCGTTTATCTTCTGAATTATTTGCTGTGTGAAAATTTCGTGATTGATGGTGATTCTAGGTTTCTGGTGGTGCCTCTTAGGAGTTTAAGAGTTGGTTCTTCTATCGTTGGTGTTAGAGTAGGAACAGTAAGTTTCAACAAGAGGCTTATGTCAAATGATACTGCGGTTAAATCTATACCTTTCTCTATCAACAACAACAACAGCAACAGAAAGGACCTCAAGATAGTTGCAGCAGTTACTGATCAGATGGTTGGTGCTAAGTTTTGGGGGATTCAGTATTAGAGAATTTGGAATTTTTAATAAGTATTATTTTCTTTTTTGGTTTTCTTGTTGGTTTTTGATGCCTAGGGAAGTGATAGTGATAGAGATGAAATGGGAACTCTTCAAGGTGATAAAAAGGAAATTGAGGCGATGACAGTTCAAGAACTTAGAGCCACATTGAGGCAAGTTTATGCTCTTTTCGTTTTCTCTTCTTGCTGCCTTTTTTTTATCGTTGCTGTGAATGGACATGAGTTCTTTGTTTGAGAACATGTGGAACGTTTGTGTGTTTGTGTTACAATGGTTTTCGAATATAGGAAACTTGGCTTACCTGTGAAAGGGCGTAAACAAGAACTTGTCTCAACGTTACGACTTCACATGGACAGCAATTTACCGGGTATGTCACTGCAACATCAAGAACACACACGCTTTTGTTTCACGCGTGGAATAGCAAAAATGAATGGCACATACTTGTTTGCATTCTAGTGGTCGTGTACGTTTTGTTCCATTTGAATTAGAATGATAACTGATTGCTCCTCAAAACTGCTATAGCTTCTGATTATTCTACATTTTCTCTCTTAGTATAAAACCAAGTCCTTGATAGTTTATCAATTTCAGGGGAAATTTCTGGTTCAGAACAAAAGGAAACGACTACTTCCACTCGTTCAGCAAGTGTCACGATCAAAAGAAAGATCAGAAACAGGGAAGAGCCTGCTGAAGATGACTGCATTAACTCTGAAGCTTATGGCATTGAAAACGAGGAGAAGAGAGTAAAACAGTCTACTAAGAAAATTTTGAAAGCTAAAGTTTCTTCGAAAGCCATCTCCAAAGAACGCCAATCATTGACGAAAACAGGTTTGTCGTGTGTTAAACTAAACACATTCTATGTAATAAATACGGGCATCTACGTAGAGTATTATAAAACATTGCGTGTGCTAATCTTCCTAGGTAAGCAGCAATTTCAGTCAAAAAAAGAAGCATCATCAACTATCTCTAGTGAAGTTCTGAAAACCGAAGAAATTATATCACCCCCGAGTCAGAGTGAACCCTGGACTGTACTTGCTCATAAGAAGCCACAGAAGGACTGGAAAGCTTATAACCCAAAGACAATGAGACCTCCCTCTCTACCAGAGGGAACCAAGCATGTGAAGGTTATGACTTGGAATGTTAATGGATTGAGAGCATTGTTGAAATTAGAGAGCTTCTCTGCTCTGCAGCTTGCCCAAAGAGAAAACTTTGATGTCTTGTGCTTGCAGGAGACTAAACTCCAGGTCATAATTTTAGGCCCTTCTTAAGTTGTTTCTGCTCTATATTTTCAAACATAACCAAGTTCGATATATCTTGTACTGAAGATATCGATCAATGTTATGACAGATGAAGGATGTTGAGGATATTAAGAAAACTCTTATTGATGGCTATGATCATAGTTTTTGGTCCTGTAGCGTCTCAAAACTTGGTTACTCTGGAACTGCAATAATCTCACGGGTAACAGAAGAATGTGCTTATTTGTTATTTAATGTCCATTTGATCTGATATGTTAAGTTACATTGTTTGTGTGTGTAATCAGTTTGGTCTTTTGATAGATAAAACCACTCTCAGTTAGATATGGTACCGATCTATCTGGATCAGATCATGACATGGAAGGACGCATTGTGACTGCTGAATTTGACTCCTTCTACTTAATTAATACTTATGTCCCTAATTCCGGAGATGGCTTAAAAAGACTGGTACTCCTCATATTTACTGGTTTCTATGGTTGACAGATTATTCGTTTTCTTTTAATTTTAACGAATGGATCCTGTGGGTTTTCAAGTCATACAGGATCGAAGAATGGGATCGAACCCTCAGCAATTACATCAAAGTATGATACTTTCTAGTGGAATTTCTTTATTTTTTTGTATGTGTTACACAAGCTTAATGAACCTTTTGCATTTACAGGAGCTGGAGAAGTCTAAGCCTGTGATCTTGACGGGTGATCTAAATTGTGCTCATGAGGAAATAGACATCTTCAATCCCGCGGTAACTAACTTGGATTCTTCTTTTCTCTCTTGTTTCGTGGAAGACCAATATATCTCGTTTTTCATGCTTTTCCACCAAATCTTTTATTAAGGGGAACATAAGAAGTGCTGGTTTTACAATAGAAGAAAGGCAATCCTTTGGTGCAAACTTCTTAGACAAGGGCTTGGTAGATACCTTTAGAAAGCAACATCCTGGAGTAGTTGGTTACACCTATTGGGGTTATCGCCATGGTGGCCGTAAAACAAACAAAGGTATTTAAGTTTGTTTGATACACATATTCAGATATAATATTTGTGGTTGTTAAACTGGTGAAATGGTGTGAAATCAGGGTGGAGACTGGACTACTTCTTGGTGTCCGAATCGATCGCAGCAAAGGTCCATGATTCTTACATCCTCCCTGATATTAATGGGAGTGATCATTGCCCCATAGGCCTAACTCTCAAGCTCTGATTTATCTTAGAGCTTCACCACTCCTAGTTTTTTTTTTTGGCTAAAGTTGTAATGGCCTTTAGGGAGAGATTCACATGTTTTGCTTCGACAGAGAACTATGGTTATGTGAATCAAGAATAATTTAAATATCAGTAAACAAACCCCAAACAGTCAGAGTTTTGTCGAATTTGTTGGTATGGTTTACTTTCATTGCCCTCACTGCATTTTGTGTTCACTTATGGTTTGCTTATGCATTTTGTATTGACTGGATCAAGTAAAAAACGATGTTATGTGACACATTTTATAAAAACATAAAAAATAAAAGCTAAAATACTTAGTAGAGGTCAAGAAGAACAAGGGAGTTTGATACAGAGCACTTGCGTACAATGATCGAGAGAAAAGTTTGGTTTTGAGTACAAGTCAGAAACAGAAAAGCTAAATGCTTAGTAGATGTGGTCTAGTAGGAACAAGCGTTGCAACATACTCCTCCATGTTTTCAAGGTAATCTAAACTTGTGCGCAAACTAGTTTCAACCGTTCTCATAGTTTTCTCCTCCAAGTTGTATTCGCATAGTTTGATTTCACTTTTACGTGTCCTCACCTTTACAAGCAACAGTCCCGCCTGGTTTATCACAGCTCCTAGCCAAAACGAACCAACATGCAAACGCGTTGACCTCTCCACATCGGATGCCGTCAGCCTCAAGATCGTGCTCCAAGATTTGATTCGACCATTGTCTTCCTTCTCATGCTCCGCACACCAAACAACCATATCACCACCGTAGCAGTTCTCCACTGCACATAGACTTCCTTTCAACAACTTTAAATGAAAAAAATTTCCACCAGGACCAGAGCAGTAGTTGAATGTCTCTGACACTAGACTAAAGGACAAGATATTTTCGCCGTTTTCAGTGGTAGTAGATTCATGTGTATGGAACGACCCGAAGATATGTTCGCCGTTTTCAATGGTAGCAGATTCACGAGGATGGAACGACCAGAAGATATTTTCACCCACCAGGATTCCCTCAGGGTTCACACGGCTCAAGCCAATAAATGTCCTCCACGGGAAATCAATCATCTTAGACACAGTGGACTCAAGTGTCAACACTTGTGCTTTATAGGAGATAGTGAGCGGTATCAAAACGATTTTGTGATCGTGAGTTGAGTGGTCGTAACCAAAACCAATCATACTCGAAGTATGCTGATGATTGATTCTTCCTACTTTTCTTAATCCTCTCAAAACAGGGTTCCAAACAGCTAAAGACTTGTCTTGAAGCAGCAGGCAAAAGAGTCCATCGCAATGACCGGTGACTCTAGTTATGAAAAGCAAACTTTTCTCTCGATCATTGTACAGTTCAGGCTCTTGTAATACCGTCTTTAGCTTGCGACCTTCATAAGTGCATATGCGCGGTGTATCCCGTGGCCAACAAACCACCAATAGAAATAACGTACTTGGGGCATGAACATGATTTTTGTGCTTTATGATGAACCTCTCATCTCGGAACAACGAACGCCAGCTTTTGCAGACACATCTAAACCGTAGCAAGTCCTTAACCGGAACCCTAGCAAGTATCTCAACGACTATGTCAAAAGCAAGTTCCGCCATCCTCAAGACCTAAACAGTGAAACAAACGATAGAGATATAGAGATAAAACAGATCAGAACATAGAGGCAGTTTCAAAACTAGAGATCCTCCTATAACACGCCTTCTAAAACACCACGGACAGAGCTGATTCTAATCACTGATGATTTCTCTGCTTTGCTGCTTATATGACCAAACCCTGGGTTAAGTCCATCTATGTTATTATTATATAGGGTTTACGTTTATCCCAAATTCCCAATTCTAGATTGATATGGATCCTTTGTATAAAGATATGTTAATATAAGCTGTATAGGGTTTACTTTTTTGTCTTTCTCGATCAATTTATAATAAATTGCAATCTTTNATTTTTTTTTTTTTTTTTTGCTTGATATTTTTATTTTATACTTGTTTAAAAAAAAAAAACTAGGCTATAGAGATCGAACAAAAGCATCAACATACATGTTTTATAACAAATACACTCAAGATCAACACAATTGTACTTCTCTCCATGTGTGTTCTGCCACAAAACTTGGTATCATATATGTTTGATCATACACAGATACTCACAACTCACAAGTCCTTGCTTAATGTTTTGATCAAATCTTACATAGCTGCGACGGAGGCAGTGATGATGGGCTGAGAAGAAGACTTGGTGTTGCTAATGCCATTGCAGACGTTAAAGCCGTACCAAACAGAGTTAGGCAAGAAAAGGTTGTAGTAAAAAGTGACAGATCTGATGGATGAGCCGTAGATTTTAACGTTCTCTGGTTTCCAGCCGTCGGATCCTTGCCTGAGGAGGTAGATATAACAGACGTCGCGCATACACGGTCCCGATATCTTGTATGTGTCTGACGAACACTTTTCAAAAGTCCTCGAGTGTGGATCGTCTAGTCTCTTCACATACACCTAACCAACAAAGTTTAAAAAAAAAAAAACCAAAATAAACAAGAGAATTCACATTCTGTATGCATCATCGTAACTACAAGTTATTATTACTTATGATTTATATAAATTGATAATGTTAGAAATATTATATTTTATTAATTTTGTCTAACTATTAAATTTATAATTAAATCGAAATATTAATTTATCGAAATTAGGAAGCTGAGATTGGTCAAACCTAAGCCAAGATTCTTGGATCTCAAAATCCAGATGTTACCAGCTTGGCAAAAACCAAAAATACAAAGCTATTCTAAAAACAGGTCGTCGTGTAAAAAACACCAAAAGAAACATTTCAATTTTCAAATATCGAATTGGATTGATTACGGATTAATTTGTTATTAAAGCAATCCAATTAAATGAAAATTATGTAGATGCAAAACAGACTAACGAATATTAGAAGAAAAAAAAAAAAAACAGAACAAAAACTGACCTCGTTGCGGTAGACATCACCAAAAGCAATACTGATCTTGTCTCTAGTGTAAGACACAGATGAACAGCTTGTTTTAATGATCACCGTGTACGAACACACACCCGCATTCTGAAAATTATTCGATCCCAAAATATTTATTAAAAAGAACAAAAAAAAAATGAATCAAATCAAAGTTGTTTCCGCAGTTCATGGATCACACAAATCTTGCAATGACTAAATATAAAAAAAAATGGTATCTACCTCTAGCTTTGGTTTAGGGAGAAACGAATCAATCGGACGAGGTTTTGTGGTGATGAATGATCTCGCAGAGGAAGGCGATGCAAAAGAGCATAAAACAACAACAAGAAACAAAGAAATCGCTAATCTGACCATTTTTTTTTTTTGTATGTGTGTGTGAGTTGAAAAAATCTCGGATGGAACAAAATGGTCAGATCTTTAGTTAGTGGTTTGGAACAAAAACTAGAGTATTGTTATCTAAGACCGACACGAGGATCACGCTCATATTAATAAATGAGAGAACGAAGTTGATATTCTTTGTTTGCTTGTCACAATTTCATTGGTTATCTTCTTTTTTTGCCAACTAGAATTTAACTGTCTTTTCCTCATTCGAATTTACTTGTCTTTTATGCCTACTTTTGCACTTTTTTACTCAAAATCATTATAAAAGGAAAACAGTAGTAATTGATAGAAAGTGAATATAGCAAAACAGGACTATACTGGTAAAAATGGAACATGATCTAGTAAAATTATCTATAACCAATGAACTTTTTTTGACTAGATAATTATTATTAGAAAAAAGGTCAATGTATCTTGGAAAAAAGGGAAAAATTTTGATTGACTTGTTGACCAAAACTAAAGAACATTAACCTTTATTATTATCATTCACTAATTAATTTGAAGGAAAAAGTGTTAAAAAAAAGAGTACAGTATGTAATGTGTAGTCTACACAGTGTAGTACATATCTATATATTCTTTTTGTTTGTCAAATGAAAGTATAGTACATATATAGTTTTACCATTCAAACAAATGCAATATTTTACACTTTTTCAAGACAAACAACACACTAAAAAAAAAAAGATCAAAAGACATTACGAAACATTTAATAATTAAAATTCTGAAACATAGAGAATCATTATTTATTAGTATACTGTGTTTTTAATATTCAAACTAGTTCACCTTGGAACAAACTTTCCTGACCTCACCATCCACGTCTGTCTTTACATCAATGGAACTCATCTTAATCATAGCTTTACCAAACTCATAATCAAACCTAAACCCTAACAAACCTCTAAGACGACTTGCGTACTTCTTCACCACGGCGTTTGTCTCCGCGTCCGACCAAAGCCGTTGGTCTGACTCTAGAATAGCGTTGCCGTCGCGTAAGTTCTTGTAGAAACTTTCATCGAATTTTGAGGGACTGCCGATGTCAAGAGCAACACGTTTTGAACCGTCTCCATTGGGAGGACAAAGAGTCTTGAGCTGTGTAAGAAACGATGGGCTTATGGTTGGGTCGGAGTTTCCGGTCACAGTGAAGTTGTATAGACGGTAACGGAAGAACAGACAGTCGGTTTGTCCTATTGTATGTGCACCTGTCCTCGTATAGGTTAGATATATATTTATTGAGATATGCTAACTACTTGGAAGGGAAAAGGTGAATATAATGGATCAGAGAAGAAACAAATCATGGCATGTTCAATACGCACAACTAAGTGTAATTAATTACTCTTTAAGATGGCCTACTCGCAAGGATGTCTCAAACTCTACTTATATTTCATCTGAACGTATGTACAGAGTTTTAATATAAAAAAAATAAACCAACTTAACAAGAAATTAAAAAATAAGCTTTAAATATCAATAAAGAGAAATGTAGATTGATAGACAGATAGATGAATAGATAGACATACCGAGTAGAGTAACGAGATCATGAGTATCCAATCCTTTATCTAGAAACTTTTGCTTTTGAATAGCAACAGAGTCAAATGGAGAAGGTAGATTCGATGCTTCCGATGCCAACGAGATTCTCCCGTCTTTACGACCCGTTGGTACTCGCCAGCTTGGTCCATCACTCTTGTTTCCCATACATATGTGGAACTCAGGTGATATTAGTAATTGGGAAAATTACCATAGAAAATAAGTGCCCTAACTAAGTTTAGTAAACTTGCATACCAAGTCAACAGAGTCACGAGCTGCAAGTGCAAGTATATCTGCACATGAAACTACTCCTGGACACACAGACTCGAGCTGGGCTTTTGCATCATCGATTACTTCCAGCCCTCTTAGACCGAGATTTGCTAGAGCGGCTTGCTCCGCAGATTTCCCTTTGATTAACACCGAGCCATCACAACCCTAATAATATGTCATGTTTAAAGTTGACAATCAATTAACTTGCATATAATTGATACAAGGAGGTCAAGCTTAAATAAGAAACAAAGGAATTGAAACCTGAACAAAACAGTCATGGAAATGAAGCCTAAGCAAGCCAGGGGAAATTGTGGGATCAGAATCAAAGTGAGATTGAACAGTGGATCTTACTATCGACTCAGCTTTCGGACATGAACTTGAATAATAACCATTTTTTAACGATTGGCTTCTCACTTCGTTTCCCAACACCAACACTAACACAATTATCATTACATAACAATACTTTCCTACGCACACTCCCATTTTTCTAACTCTTTTTTTTTCTTTTCTGTGTGAATTAGTTAACATGCAATGATGTTCAAGACCCAACTTATACTTATATCCACTCTCACACACATACATATGCCTTTTTGTCTCAATGGAACCGTGTGGGGACACATAGTGCCTACTTCACTTTCCTATTATTTACGGGAATTGTTTTTTTTTAATTGATTTATACTGGTATATACACTTGGTTGCCACTATGATGAATTAATGGGTTTGGATTTATAATAGTTTTGATATAATTTTATTCGGAAAAAACACATGCGCAATCTACGAGTTTCGTGCTAACTAACTAGCTATGCTAACGCCCTTTCAAAATCTGTTTAAACCTTAAATTTTTTAATTTTATCAAACCGAAAAAAGAGTTATTTGGCAAAATGATATATTTTTCAAACATAATTAGAAAAAACCAAATTA
The DNA here is from genome assembly GCF_000633955.1 of Camelina sativa. Lineage (NCBI taxonomy): Eukaryota > Viridiplantae > Streptophyta > Magnoliopsida > Brassicales > Brassicaceae > Camelina > Camelina sativa. The sequence goes on from NC_025690.1 coordinate 22,972,730, forward strand.
ATCACTGTTGGTCTATTTTCTCAGTTATTTTTGTCATTGAACAATTTTTTTAATTACACTTCATACAATTGTACATCTTATTTTCTTTTTATTTTTTATTTTTAAAATAATTGTTAATATAATTTTCTTTTAGAAAACTTCTTAAATACAAAAATTATATATTTTTTCTTTACAATTTTGATATGAATTATGTTTAATAATTTTTAAATATATTATATACATATTTTGTATCCGTACACTTTTTTAAGTGTACAATATGTCTATACACTTTATTAAGTGTACAATGTCTGTACACATAATTAAGTGTACAAATGTCGGTACACATTATTAAGTGTACAAATATAATTTTTACCAACTATTGCAGTACAGACATCTGAAACCCTAAGTATTAAACAAATTACATTTGTACACTTAATAATGTGTACAAATATCTGTACACTTAATAAGGTCTACGGAAACAAATATTGCTGGATAGTTTGATGTACGAATATAAATATTGTTGGATAGTTTGAATCTATCCAATATGTTGGAAAGTTTAAACCGTATACAAATATTGTTGGACGTTTTAAACCTTAATCAATGGGAAACTTGTGTCGTAATGGAATATCCAAAGATAAGTCTAGCAGCAACTCTTCTGTGAGTGATACATCTTCTTCAAGAATTTCATCTCCGAGTGCCGATGAAGGAAGTCAAGAAAGTAGTAGTCAAGTAGCGTCTCCTAGTCCTACTTCTTCTTCAAGAGTTTCATCTTAAAGTTCCGGTGCTAATAGCCGATCGAACAGATAGATCTTTTCATATTATAATCGGTCAAAACATTTTCAAAATAAATAATTTTTTTTTTCAATTTCATGTATTTATATAAAAGTTTGTTGAATTTTTATGATAATAACTATATTATTTATTAGATAATCTTTTAACTAAATATGAATTCTGAATTTGTCAATAATTATCTTATATTATACATATATCACGCTGATCTGTTTGCTACATAAATAATTCTGAACAAAATTCCCAATGGCATATGTTATGTCACCTAAGTTATTATTATGACACAACACAACATAGGTTTGTTAATGCGCTAGTCCTAATCCTAAAGTTTTTAAGGTTTTATTTAACATGACACGGTGTCGTATTGCACACACGTGGCGAATCATTATTGGTCGTTGTGACGCATAACTGGAATTGCTCTGAAGAATCCTACCTTTCTCAGGCGAACGAGGGAGACGAAACGAGGCAACGAATCCGCCATGGCAGCTCGTAAGAGAGCTTCCACGATGTCAGTGTCCAACAAATCGGATCCGGCGGAACCCAAATCAGCGCCACCGGAGCAGAAGATGACCCGAAAGACCGTTGCTGCTTCCGGTGAGGCGTTCCGTCTCGCGCAGCCGAAACTGGGAGTGATCTTTGTGATCTCTACTCTTCTCTGTTCGCTCTATCTCTACTTTCTCTGTTTTCACTACAAGGTTGACAACGAGCTCAAACGCTCGATCCTAATAAACGCGGGGCTTAGCTTGGTTGGGTTCTTAGTCACACTCAAGATGATTCCTGTTGCTGCCAGATACGTTCTTAGGCGTAACATGTTTGGTTTTGATATTAACAAAAGAGGCACTCCTCAAGGAGATATTAAAGTGTGAGTCTTTTGTTTTGTTTTTTAAATCTATCTCTCTGAGTTGAATCCTCTCATTAGTTCTTTTGATCAGCTTTGAAAACTGCAATGTCATCACAGGCCTGAATCATTGGGTATTGTTGTGGGAGTTGTCTTCTTGATCGTGGCGATCATATTTCAGTATTTCAATTTTACTGAAGATTCAAATGTAAGTGTGTGCAAGCTTGATGGGTCTTGTTTTTGTTGACCCTTGTGGTTGTAGTGTGATTCTCATTATAAATGTTTTGATGACTCTGTGTAGTGGCTTGTGGAGTATAATGCAGCACTAGCTTCTATATGCTTCATGATTTTGCTTGGATTTGTAGATGACGTCCTTGATGTGCCTTGGAGAGTGTTAGTTCAAATTCCTCTATCAATTTTCTTTTGATGAAATTCACATGCTTGTCGTTTTTGGTTCACATGGTTCTCTTTCTTGTCAATTACAAACAATAGGAAACTTGTCCTGCCAACTTTTGCTACCCTTCCACTGCTCATGGCTTATGCTGGACATACGACTATTGTTATACCCAAACCTCTAGTTGCTTTTATTGGCTTGGAAGGGCTTGATCTAGGTAGTGATCAAGTTACACTCATTTCATACATGGTTGACTTCTATAGTTATATTTTTGGAGTTGGTAAAATGATTATGATTAGCTCAATAGATGTTTTAATGTGGCAGGACGGATATATAAGTTATACATGGGGTTACTTGCCGTGTTTTGTACAAACTCTATAAACATACACGCTGGTCTGAATGGCCTTGAAATCGGCCAGACTGTTGTTATTGCTGCTGCTGTAAGTCCTGTAGTCAATATATAATGTCTCTGAATTCTTCTCTCCCTGTTCCTTTTTGGGTTAACATATGATACATCCCACTTTTTTTTGGTAGATCCTGATACACAATGTTATGCAAATCGGATCATCTACTGATCCCGAGTATCACCAAGCTCATGCCTTCTCGATATTTCTTACTCAACCGCTGATGGCCACGTCCTTGGCAATGCTTGCTTACAATTGGTAAAATCGCTCACAGCTAAACGTGCTTTTATTTTGGTGGAAGTGATGCTTTTTTTTCTGACCATTCTCTGCAATCTTCTGCTGTTAGGTATCCTTCTTCAGTTTTTGTTGGAGACACATACACAGTATTTGCTGGAATGACTATGGCAGTTGTTGGCATTCTTGGTCACTTCAGGTATACTTCCAAACCGACTTCTCTGAGACTCTGAGGCACATGCACTTCACTATTACATGAAAACTACCAAGTCTCAGATCCATCATTTGCATCATATATCCAGCTAGTGCATGACCATGCAACTGATTCCCATGCCATCTTTCTCTTCTGTTGCAGTGAAACCCTCCTCATCTTCTTTCTTCCTCAAGTTCTGAACTTTCTATTATCGCTTCCTCAGGTTTATTATCTACTTTTACTCTTCTGTAGCATACGTAAATCTTGTCAACTCATGTTTCAACCATCTAACATAATAACTCTCCAGCTTGCTGGCATTGTGAAATGTCCGCGCCATCGTCTCCCGAGGTAACCATATTTGTGTTCTTTCTTTTTGTAGACTGATTAAAGAAGAGACACATCACTCATCTCGTCTTTTGAAAATATCTAGGTATGATACTGCGACCGGATTACTGACCGGCACAAAAGATGGGACACTGGTCAATGTTTACTTGAGGTTGTTTGGTCCTAAATCAGAAAAGTCACTTTGCATCCATCTTCTCGTCTTCCAGGTAGGTCTCAGTCTCAGTCTCAGTTATATGTATATCACCACTGTTGGTATGTAATGAAATAATAATTGCCATTTGTTGTTTGTTTCTACTGCAGGCTTTAGCGTGTGCCTTATGTTTCATACTTAGACACTTTCTTGCTGGTTGGTACAAGTAAAATCTGCAACCTGAAGAACCTTTAGTTGCTCTGTTCTTCAGAGAAGCCACAAATACAGAAACATTTAGTTTAGTTTCTTGTACAATCTAATATAGAAACGTAATCTTTTTGTTAAGATGGTTTGAACTTTGAAGTAACTCATGTAAACAAAGTTGACTCATTTGCTTTCGTTAAATGAAATGTCAAGATTCTCAAAGACAATGTATCATCATCATCATTCCAAGTTAACTAAAAAACGCAACTTTTTATACTTAAAAGAGAAGAGCAGAAAGAGTTCAAATTGAAACAAGGAACATAACTTTTTAAATCCACGCAACTCTCTCTCTAGGTCAGAATCCACCACAGCATTTACTTTAATTTCTACCCCAATGAACACAACAACAGTAGTTAAAAAAAAAAAAAAGCAGACAACATATTTTAGGGTTGGTCAAATTTCTCCCTCGCTGCCGTCACTTTACTCAGCAAAGTCTCAAACGCGCTCTTCAAGTCCAGCAGTTCTTGATAACTCTTTTGGCCGAGATTTGCAGTCATAGCATCCAAAATCTCATAAATTCTTTCAAACGCTTGGTCGGTCATTGACTCGTTCCCGTATGCATACATACTAGAAAAAAAAATTAAAAAAAGAATTGAAGGTTAAAAACAAATGAAAAAGCTCATATAAGATCAAATTTTTTTAGGGTTTGAGATCGGATTATTGTTACCTCGTTGGCTTGCACATCCTCCCCGCTCTGTAGTTTGTTGGAATTGGAAAATGGAAACAGGGTTCAAAGTGAGAGAGAGACGAAGGCAGCTCTAAAAAGAGTGGAGGAGTTTTGGGGTATTTGTTACTGGGCCGTTCGGTCTCTCTCTATTGGGCCGCAAAAGATTATAAAAAAAAAACTCATAAAAGTCAAAAAACTTGTTTCCAATTTAATATTTTGATTACATAAACAGTATATTAAAATCTAATTAAAGAGACTCGAGTCTAATAAGTTTACAATCCAAGTCGATATTTATTAACCTATTGACTTGGATTGTAAACTTTATTAGTTGTAGCTGTCTTGGTGCAGAATAATAAATAGGTAATAATACTAACTATATCTTATGCCTTCTCCTTCCCTTGGTGCAAATGTATTCTTCTTCTTCATGGAATACTTTACAAATGGTATATATTGGCCATCAGCTTGACCAAATTGTCTTCTTCTTCAAAGCTGCAAGCGCATATATATTGGTCAAGCTGACGGCAAATCCTGCCATCAGGGATGAAGAGAAAACGGCTTTAGCTGCGGAAGTTCTTGCATTGTCAAAAGCTGTCCAAGAGAAGGTAGAGGATGGTTTTGTATTTTGTGGGACAAGGATGAACTTCTTTGGAAGAAGGAGCAAAAGAAGAAGAAAGAGGAGAGAAAAGAGAAGCAGAAGAAAGTTGACAAGAAGAGAGAGGAGAAGAATATGAAGAACTGCTGAACTGAAGCAAATTACATTAAGGCTGTCTGAACTGAGCAACAATTACCATCTACCATTAGATTTAATTTTAGTTGCCAGAACATTCCTAGATGCTTGTCCCATTCCTCTACTATCATTGCTCCTTTGCTGCTTCCCGTTTTATCCTATCATAATAGTGCGATTCATGAGATGATTTGTACCCGTGAAGAGACAGGAATGAGAGAGAATTAGTTAGTTACCGCATGAGCTTGGATCATGCCCTTACGCTGTGTTTGTCCCACTGGTGAAGTCACTCTTTGGATCTTCACTATCTCCTTGTTCACCTGTTCATTGCGTTTAATTCAATGTTTCACAAACTTTAGAGAAAACATTTTCCACATCTATTAGCAGAATTTGTAATGTTAAACCTTAGGGAGGAGTTTATTGTCCTCGTCAATGATATATGCCAATCTACCTGTCATCCGGGCGGCTACATTTGTAATGTTAAACCTTAGGGAGGAGTTTATTGTCCTCGTCAATGATATATGCCAATCTACCTGTCATCCGGGCAGTTTCAGAGAGAAACGATTATGACATATGGCGTTTAAGACATTATTAAGTTCTTGGTTCTGGTGGTTTCGGGCTCAAGGCTGAGAAAATGAGGTGTTACTTACTTCCCAAGTACAACGACACAACCACCAGTCATATATTCACAGCAATGATCTCCAGTGCCTTCAACTATAACTTGAGCTAGAGAGTTTCTAACCGCAAATGTCTCTCCTGCTTTGCCTCTGACAAATACTTAACCATTACTTTAGTTTCTTGTACAATCTTAATATAGCAACGTAATTTTTTAAAGATGGTTTGAAGTAACTCATGTAAACAAAGTTGACTCATTTGCTTTTGTTGAACAAAATGGCAGAAATTCTCAAAGACAATGTGCCATCATCATCCTGAATTTGTATAGATCCCCACAAGATATCAATAACGATTTAATGATTCTCTCTAACAAGCTAATCTCTAAATATCTATGTCCATTGTATCTTTCCCTTCATCTTCATCTTCACCATTTCCACTGCTCGTCCAAAGCTTGATGGTGCGGTCATGCGATACAGTGGCGATACACGAGCTATCTGCAGTGATATCGAGCGAGGCAACTTTTGACTCATGCCCTGCTAAGCTTCTAACGAGCGAGAAATCTCTTCCCGACCATATCTGTTACACAAAATGTAAGAAATTAGAATCAAACTATAAGCAGATGAAACACAAGATTAACGAAAAAGTACTTAGGAAAGGGACTACAGAAGTACTTACATTGACTCTTGTGTCGTATGAGGCAGTGGCCAGGAAGTAGCCTTCTTGTGGTTCATACTTCACTTGAGACACAAGGTTAGCATGAGCTGGGATAATGTACAGTGACTTTCTCATTCTCAGATCCCAAATACGGCATTGATTATCCTCACCACCAGATGCCAAGTGATAACCATTAGGAGAGAAATTCACTGAGAGTACCTGGAGAAGCATATAAAGCAGAGGAGATTAGAAATAAGGGTTAGTAAATTAAGAGAAGTAGAGTACCAAAGGAACAAAACTAGAATCTTACAGGCTTGATGTGTCCTTGGAAGACAAGAATACTCCTACCAGTGCGGAGATCCCAAACCCGTGCGAGTGAATCAAGCCCAGAAGAAGCTGCTAATGCTCCATCTTGTTGAAATGCAATTCCATAAACACTGCGACTGTGACCTTCTTGCAAAAGCAGCTCTGCACCTGTGTTTATATCCCACAATCTCCATGTTTTGTCAAAGCTGGTTGTTCCCAGGTATCTTCCTGATGGGTGGAAGGCAACCCGTGCAAGACGATCCAAATGACCTTCAAAAGTTTGTAGGAGCGTTCCATCAGTTTTCCACAGCTTTGCAGTTCGATCAGCAGAAGCAGTTGCTAGACAATCATCCACAGGGGAGAAAACTACATCAGTTGCACGTTCTTTGTGGTCCTTCA
>NC_025690.1:22979924-23000872 GCF_000633955.1 Camelina sativa
TTCAAAAGTTTGTAGGAGCGTTCCATCAGTTTTCCACAGCTTTGCAGTTCGATCAGCAGAAGCAGTTGCTAGACAATCATCCACAGGGGAGAACACTACATCAGTTGCACGTTCTTTGTGGTCCTTCAAGACAGCAATCTTTTTTGTAACTTGAGGCATCTCCCACAGTTTCGTAACTCCACTTAGAGAACTAGACAAAGAAAAAACAAATTACTAAACAGAGGAGGGATTATGTGTACCACACAAGTCATGAACCTCGAGAATGTGTAATGCAGTTAGAAAGGGCAAATGCACTAGACATGGAGTATGTAATTTATAAGATAAAACTGTACGCCTAACTAACATCATGTTTTTATAAAGATGTAAGGAATTGAAACTGAGGAAAATCAGCAGGTTCAGTATTTAAGAATAGGATTATTAACATACTTCTCAACTGATATATCAATGAAACTAAAATATGCAGGTAGAATGTAGTCTAGTCCAGGTAATTCTAATCAACTAGAGACGAGCAAAAATGTTTCACACCTAAGAAACTATATGTGGAGAATAAGTTAGTTTGTGCTTGAGAGAGTATGAAGGAGATAGAAGAGAGACATACCATGTGGCAAGTATTTTTCCATCACGAGAGAAGGAGCAGCCAGTAAGAGGACGATCGTCTCCAAAATTACTGCAATCAAGGACCATGTTTCTAGCCTGCTTTAAAGCCCACTTAGTCTCTGCATCCATATCTTCATCTGGATCATCCCTCCGCCGCTTTGCACGCTGAATCCTGACAGCAGCTCTCTTGATAGAAAACTTGGCAATTTCTATTCTAGCCTCTCTAAGTTCCTTTGGACCCTCGGTAAAAAAAGGGTATTCTGGTACATCATCATCCACTTCCTCTTTTGGAGCCGCATCTTCGTCGTGAGCTTCAAGCAGTTTATCCAACTGCCCATTCAAATCAAGCCTACCCATAAGCTGAGCCAACCTAGCTCTTCTCTCCATTTCCTGTTCTCCAAATAGAGTAATAGGCTCCCCAAGTCGTCTAAGGCGATCCCTAACAGATTTGTCATTTGTTGGAACTGCGACAGCAGCAGTACGACGCTTTACCAACAGATCTTGCATTGCCTTTTCCTGTCTTTCTCTGACCTGCCTGCTCCCTTCAGAAATCTCAAAATGTTCATCGTCTGAATCCGAATCCGAGTCACTGGTTTTGGCTTCACCATTTTGTGAAACAGGTGGCCTAAAAGTAGGTGGGCGGGCAACTGGAGGATGTGGCATCATTGGTATAGGGGCCATTGGTGGGGGGAAAGAAGGAGGAACCACAGGTGGTAAGGCAGAGAAACCTGAAAGTTGCAGTAAAAGAGAGACGTCAATTAGTAGAGTTAAGGATCACGAAACCAAAGAAAACCCAACAACACACTTTCAATAACAATTGGAAGAACGAAACAGACAAAACAAACTCTCTACCAGGAATAAGTGAAATAGATATAAAGGAATTCAACAGCATGTAACCTTAGATGTAACAACTACTTGGAAAGCTAATGAATTACCTGGCTGAGACGACGAGGCATCTTGTAGAATTGGAGGTGCTGTGATTTGAGCAGTAGGTGTCAATGACAAATTATTATCTTGCTTGTTGGGTTCCATGTTTTCCTTATATCCCCAGAAAACAGCAATCTAGAGAAAACCCTGGAACAAAGAAGAATTCCAAATCAGTTCTATGGGCCTTGTATACACGTACGACGGACGCATTACAAAATAAGAACGAGGGTAGCTTTTAATTCTAAAATCAAAGTATAAGTGCTCTCTTGGGAATTTAAACAAACACCTAACAGACAAAGTATCAAGCTTCAATAAGGGCATATAACTCGTGTAGTTCAAAAGACACAAAGAACCAAATTAAAATCAACAGGTTTCAGATGAAAAAAATCGAAACTGGGATAGTAATTTTACCAGGAATTGACGAAATCCACGAATCTCGTTAGTCTCTTCGAAACCCCTAAACACGAGATAGACTTCTCTGCTGTTGCTCAAGCTCCGTGTATCCTGAGACAAAACCCATAACCTAATCAACAAACCAAATTTGTTAAAAATCCAACTTTACGAGAGAAACAAAAAAGAAGAAGAAGCTGAATCAGAGATACAAAAACTAGTTCATACCTCTTCGGAGACGGTGGTAGCCAAAAACCGGAATAGAAGAGAGAGAAGCTGAGATTTTCCGTTTTAGAGAGGTTTTGAGTAGACTTAAAAACCAACTTTCTGAAACGGGTCGGTTCATATTGGGCCTTTCAATAATGGGCTTTTCCTTTTCTTCTTTTATTTTTGGTACCTTATACTACGACGTTTTCTATTTGTAAACATCTATGAATCAATGAATTGTCTTGCAAACCCAAATCCATGAAGTTCTATATCACAATTTGTCAAATTTGATATACTCATCATCGTACGTGTGCTGTGCACATAAATGTTTATCGTCGTGTTTCTAATTGTCTACTGAATCCTTTTGAGTGTTTTACTACTCATTCTGCTAAAACTTGAAATCACATATTGAGTNAAAAAAAAAAAAAAAAAAAAAAAAAAAAAAAAAAAAAAAAAAAAAAAAAAAAAAATGTACTCATGTATAGTGTAGCACTGTAGCAAATATCTACTCTTTCTGATTATGGTATCTCGCATGTTGTGGTTCTTGCGATGTTTATATATTTACATGCCAATAAATCGTCGGTGCTGTATCCTATTCGGCTTTCGGAAACCATAATCCATATAACTTTTTTATATATCCCATACTTATCATTTTTTTTTTGCTTGTAAGCTAACCCTGATTCTCTAACTACTCAAGTCAACTACAAGTGACATTTATGCTTATATGTGTGTGTGTTTTTTTTTGTCTTTGATTTAACCTTTCTATTCTATCTTATATATATGTGTGAAGATTAAGGATGGGAATTATCGTCATACACTCATACCATACAAATAAGAGTGAGTTTGGTTCTATACTAAAAGTCTAGAACAGTAGAGAGCAGCATGCATGTTACGATAAAAACGATCTAATATTTTGCATAGATATTTTTTACAGTTTTAGTTTATTATTTTCGAATATTCTCATATGATTCTGTTACAAGCATGATTTGATCAAGAAATTTGGTAGCCTTTTTCTATCATGTTTCAATAGAGTATAGCTAATTCGGGCAATATTCCAATATAAATCTGAAACGTGACATGCAAAATGTTCTACGAATAAAATGGTGACCCTTACTGTTACCGCTCCTGTTTTACTATCAGTCGCATAAATATTTTTTTCCACAGTGTTGGTTTCTTTCTGATTTCTCAAAAGTTGGCCAACCCCACAATCTTTTTCCCACACAGTGTAGTTAGTTTTTTTGGTGAGTGGTATCAATCTATCAGTCAAATGAGTCAGTCTGAGATTCAAGATATTGATCCTACCATATCATATTAGTATCCACGTGGCGCAAGCCAAGACATGGCTTAGAGGAGGGGTCCCTAACTCCATAGGGCTCGTGACATTGTTCTCCAAATAAAGGTGGTTCCACTTTGCTGAGACTTTCAAGCACAACCATTAAGACTTGCACTTCTTCTTCTTCTACTACTTCTGGTTCCTAAATCTTGTCTGCTCAATTTCTAAGTCATTTAAATGTCTTTTCGTGTTATCTCTCAAGTCCTTTTCTTNTTTTTTCCACAGTGTTGGTTTCTTTCTGATGTCTCAAAAGTTGGCCAACCCCACAATCTTTTTCCCACACAGTGTAGTTAGTTTTTTTGGTGAGTGGTATCAATCTATCAGTCAAATGAGTCAGTCTGAGATTCAAGATATTGATCCTACCATATCATATTAGTATCCACGTGGCGCAAGCCAAGACATGGCTTAGAGGAGGGGTCCGTAACTCCATAGGGCTCGTGACATTGTTCTCCAAATAAAGGTGGTTCCACTTTGCTGAGACTTTCAAGCACAACCATTAAGACTTGCACTTCTTCTTCTTCTACTACTTCTGGTTCCTAAATCTTGTCTGCTCAATTTCTAAGTCATTTAAATGTCTTTTCGTGTAATCTCTCAAGTCCTTTTCTTCCCCGTGTTTGTTACTTACTTTCTATCTAGTGCAGTGGGTGAGGAAATGGCTCCACTTACCACGTGAAGATAGCTTGAAGATAAACCCTTTTTCTATGTTTTATAACCCTCAATAGACAATAACTCACTTGTCACTTTCGTCTTGAAATACTTGGGATTTGATGCTTAATCATTCCTTGTTTTGAATGACTTATATTTTAGTTCTAAGATGAGATTTCCAAGATTTACTAGCTAGTTCATTGAACTTAATTACACAAAGGCTCTATGCTTTGAATCTTGTTAATAAATTTTTTCCTTGTTATTTCACTGTTAATTCTTTCAGAAAGCACTCACAACATATCTTCTAATGTGTCCCTACTTCTTGAGAAATTGTTCTACGAGGTACTTATTATTTCATTTTATTCCTTATTTTTACTGTTATCGTTTGTGCCCACTAAGACACAAGCTTAGCTTTAAATTACTCGTTCACATTTGATATGATCATTGTTTTTATTCTATTTTTTAGTCTAATCTAATAGTTTCACGACCTTAATTATAGACAAAACTTGTCATATGGGGTGTAACATTATGCCTCTGAAATGATTGTGTTACAAACTTTATGCAAAGCCTTATTATCTATTTGGTTATTTCTCCATATAATTCAATAGGGGCCTAGAGACGACTGATTTGTCACAAACTGATTGAGTCTTTATTAAGACATAAATTAAAACAGTTACTGAGTTGTTGCAGAAGACTCTCCAATGGTGTTTCTATGTAGAGATGTAGCTTTCTTATGATGTAAGAGTACTCTCTCAAATCTTGAAGTTGCCCATGCAGAAGATGGTCATTGTCATTAATCTTAAGGGATCATTTGGCCCTGGCCTTCGTTTCCTTTCAAGCCTTTTTGAGTTTTTTCCCCCTTTGCAACCAAAATTCAAACTTGTGAAAGGGATAGTGTCTGCCACATGTTATATATGATATAAAGAAAACTCAATTGTTGTTTTCATATACCCTTTTCATGACTAGTTGCAGCACATAAGTGTCACAGTTTTCTCTTAAGAGGTGACCTAAATACCATTTTACATGCTATTTTCGTCATAGATAACTAATTTATCTGATGCAAGTTTTAAATAGGTTCAAGTTAATTCATATTTTTAGCCTTCCAATTTTTCCATTTAATTGTATATATAAGGTTTTATACTTCTGTTATATACACGTGTGTGACCTTTTATTTTAAATATTGGTATATCATTCTTGTGAATACCAATTATATGCATATTTTAAATTGTACATGTAATAAGGTAGTGTATTAAATTTCATCAGGGGTAAAATATTTGTTGCTTAACTCCCTTGATAGCAATAGGTCACCTAATTTTCATTCACTAAATTTCATTATTCCTAAGTGTTATTCTTATTACTGATAATCGAAGTTTCTAGTAATTTTGTAACTTATTATGTCAATTAGCTGGTAAGAATATGGGTGTATCTGTTGACTTGACTAGTACTAGTACTAGTAAATCAATAGACTACAACCATTTGGCTATGAAATATGAAGTTCTAACTTAAAGATATAGACTTGAATTATAACTTTGCAAGATACTTTATAAAAAATGTTTATATTTTTTTCTCAACAAGTCACACCACTACGAAATTTATGATGGAGCCCATTAGATTTGTAATCCCGACCACATAATATGATTTAGGAAGAGGTTATGCCAACATATTGTTGAAATTTAATCTCAATATTGTAAGATGAAGGAGTTTGTCTGTCTCATCATGCTTTATTTATTTATTTATTTTTTTTAAAAATTTTTTATCATGCTTTAATTTTGACAACAACAATCTAAGAAAAAGAACAATAAAACATAAGGAACACTAAACTAAGCTACAACCGATCAATCATATTTTGTATTCGCAATCAAATATCTCTTGTATGTAAACGTTAGAGTAGATCGTGGATTAATTACAGTCTATAGATGAACGAGCCCTGAGTAGTCCAAAACCATGTATATATTCATGAGGATCCACGTTAGAAAATTGAATATATATATATATATATATGGTTTTGAGCTTGTCAGGGTATATATACTTAGGTCTAATTTTCTGATATGATAAAACATTAACAAAGGAGCTATTCCTCCACAAGACAAGAGAAAAAAACGGGATTAGATTATATAATATGGTGCGTTGCACTAAAACCACATAATTTATTAATAGAATATAAAAAGCTTTATTTTGTTCACACAATTGGTCTTCTTTTGGTTTCTTGATCCTCCAACAAAACCATCAAATGCTATAGTTTTTTGCCTTGAAAATATTATTAAGAAAAGGACAAGTGCTGTGTTTATATATAAATAATACGATTAGATATTCGAAAATCAAATCTTAATGAATGGCTCTCTTCTCGCGCTTAGAAAAAAGGTTATGTGCAGTATCGTTGTTGTTGATTACTCCTATGGGGCTAAAGGTTCCACAGTGATTATAGCATAAAAAGAAAAGCGAATCATACCTACATATGTTTAAATAAAACCCCTACTCTCTCACAAATTGTGGATTAATAAAGTTGGTTGGCTTGGTTCAAAGAATTTCATGGTAACATACGCACTATCAAACTAGAGGTTCAATTATTTTTAAGTACAAATATATATATTGATTACGTTAGTTAGATAAAATATGGAAACTTAGGCACAAACGTAAATAACAATTCTTTCAATTGCGTCTGAGTTTTCATTTTTCAATCCTTATATTGTTAGTAAAATCATAACTTTGCGTGTAATGTAACATCAAATACAAACAAAATATAAAATAAAAATTGGGGTCTAGATTGTAATTAAATATAACTATTAAGTATATATGTTTTAATTTTTTGTTTAGTCTAATTACTACTAGTGAAACTACCTAGTCATGTTCTAAGGTTAGGCCAATGAGATTCATTAATTCCTAAAGGATAAATCTTTGATATTTAAATCAGATTATAAGATTGCTTTCTCAATATACAATTCGAGCTATATAGTCTAACATGCTAAAACACATTCATTGTTAGACAAACTAATTTGTTCTCTTCCCCTAAATAGACACGTAATTTGTCTTCTTACCCTAAATAGTAAATAGACAACTTTGTACAAGTAAAAAAGCATATGTTGAAGATTTGCTTGGGGATTTCTTTGCAATAATTAACCAAAAACCAATTGAAATTAGACTAATATTTGTTTGGTGATAATGGGAACTCATAGGGTCTACATCACAAGTTATTTTTTTCCTTGACACGGGTGTACAACAAACACAAGCTATATTAGGCAAATTGGTAAGTAGGCTCAAGACCCAAAAATAAAAAGTTTTAAGATGAAAAAATTGCAAGCGGAAAGAAGAAGAAGACATATAGTTTTCTGAAACAAAAGAAAGATAATAACCCATCACTGCAGAAAAAGGTATCCCTCTAATAATTGAAGACAATTGTAACCTAATGTCAACGAACTTAGCCAATGAGCCCAATCGACGTTCTATCTTGGGACCATTTCTCTCTCTCTCTCTTTTCTAAATATAACTTGAAATTGAGATATCACTAATTATTTACAATGGTGTGTATTGGTAATGGATCCTAGGTGCTTATTTAGGCATCTCGACCTCAAATCCGGTTAAAGAAAAAGAATGGAAATTTTAGATACATGTATCATATATAGAGTAATGATTACATTAATACGTTTGTGGATTTGTAACCTTATTTTTGCGGCAATGGTGGTGATTTTATATTATTCATATTTGTGCTCATCATGATGCCACCTAAACAGTCTCAATATGCCCAACTATCTTCTTATTGCAATCTTCACGGCGATTTACCTGTGAAATTAGCAATAAAAAGAGAGAAAAAAAGAAAGAAAGAAACTTTTAAGTGGAAAGTGACAATACAGTGAGACCTGCAAAAAAACTCGACAAGTTTGAAATAAACAACTTAAAAGAATTCACCCACAGAACAATAAACTTTTACAAAGAAGAAACCAACAACTTTGTGTCACTAAATCTATAGAAATGTCAATAATGTTGCTGTACGGAAAGGGATTCACTTGGGGTCTACAGAAATTCATGGTGTTCTTTGATGATGCATTGATATTCTCTATAACAAGAAATAGGAAGAGAGATACATCATTCATCATACTCGATTTTTCATGATATCGATCGGTCTTAAGTATAGCATGAAGAGAAGGGAATTGTTTGTGCCACTACTAGACTAAAATGCTCTGTTAAATAATGTCATAATATAGAAGAAAGTGTGTCTTACCAGGGTTAGAAAAAGTGTCTTGTGTGTATTTGTCCACTACAGCGACCAAGGTAATGTGAGCTACGATTACAATAACAAAGGTGAATTAGCCAATGCCCCCAATAATTGGGACAATGTAATCATGATAATATTAAAAAAAATAATGCAATAAAGCAAACAGAAAATAGAATGCAACAATGAGCAATGAACAATGAAAGGGTGCTTCTTTAGTCATGTAAAAAAGGAGTAATAATGTTGAGACCACTGGTTTTCATTGCACACAAAGTCACATAAGACAGATACACGACGAAGGGTAGTTATTCACTGCAAATTCTGTTGACATAATTGGTTACTGTAAACTTTTTTGCTTCATAGACTCCTGTGAGTCATTATATCCTAAGATCTATATATTTGTTGGATGGCACTTACTATTACTCAAAAAGAAAGTAAAGTAGAAGAAAGAATTGAACATTCACATCAGTCTTAAATTTTCAACACTCGTATTCAAATGAGAAAAGAATCAATACCTTTGATTTTAATTTATTCGCAATGCCTCCTTTGTTCAAACTGTCACTCCTCATTGCCATCTTCTCCAGCCTTTGCTTCCATTTTTCCCGACTATGTAGACAAGGCCCCTACATCTTTCAATCTCAAAACAAAAATAACATGACGCTATTGGAAGACACAGCACATACTCACAAGTTAACACTATACGTAAATCAAATCTTCTATGTTTATTTATTGCAAGTAGCACACAGGGGCATTGATTTTTCTTTTTGAATTTTCCTTTCATTATAATAATTCTGAGCACAAAACACATATCACCTCCAACTAAGATAATTACTCGTGAAAAAAATATCGTGACAAGGCCTTACTTATTTTGTCCAAAAAAAAAAAAAAAAAAAAAAAAAGNGACAAGGCCTTACTTACTTGGTCTTTCAGGACCACCAATAAGTATATATAGCATACAATCTTTTCTATTCCCTGTTCAATATGTCATGCTGACAGTTGAGACTTTTGTAATAAAATAACACAAAGCACTTCAAAATGCAGCTGTGGTACTTTTTTCGTTTCTTAAAGCAATTTTACTGCAAGCGAGGATACACATGAACAGCACCAGGGAGTCCTAAAACATGTACACGCAACAAAATTTTTTTTTCTCTAAACAATATGGAAAAAAGAAGCTTGGTTGCAACACGTGTTTAGGACAGTTCTGTATCCATCCTGCAAGGAAGAGTAGCCAGTGTTGATGTTTGGTCCTAATGGGTAACTTACTTCCAAGCTTTATAGTCAAATTTAAATACTGATGAACTGACAAGATCAAATGATGCAAAATGGTCCCAATAAGCATGATCCAATGAGGTTACCAGACTTGGGTGTAGAGGATAGTGGGCAAGATTGTCTTCTCTCAAACTGAGCTCAAGTACAATGAGACCCAAGTAGGGGCCCTAGAGTACATGCTCTGACAGTGAGCGTAGCCAAGAGACAAATTTATAATAAGAAGAAAAAACTATGCAGTAAAACAAGAATTTTTTACCTTTTATGTATGAGATCTTCTTGGCAGGGAGAGAATGTATGTACCCGGGATGTGAATTATTAACCTACCATGAAAAAAGATGAAACTTAGAAGTTAGAAATACTTTTCTAGTAAACTTTCACAATATATATAATATGCAAAAATTGAAATAAAATGCCATAAAGATATCTTCATTTACAGTAAGAGACAAAAAGTAATGGCAATCTAGCTACATAGTGAACCAAGTATATGACTGTACCGCCCAAACCTTTCCTTTAAATTCCTCTTTCTACCTCTTTTTTTTCCTGAGAGTACTCTAAACCTCAAGTTCACTTCTACTTCCCTCATATCATTCCGCCTCTTTTTGCATTTTCTCTCAAGAAAGTAGAAATGGGATTGACCTCATCCTTAAGGTTCCGTAGACGAAACAACAAAACTTTCCTTAGAATCTTCATGATCTTGGTTCTAAGCTGTATACCAGGTAAAACCAATCTTTGTTCCAATCATTCTGTTAGTAACCCAACAGATGTACCTCCTTCAAATCCTTCAGATATTCGTTCCTCACTAGTTTCACTAGATTTGGAGGGTTACATAAGCTTTGATGATGTCCATAATGCTGCCAAGGATTTTGGCAACAGATACCAGTTGCCACCTTTGGCAATCCTACATCCGAGGTCTGTTTCTGATATTTCATCAATGATGAAGCATATAGTACATCTGGGTTCCACCTCAAATCTTACAGTAGCAGCCAGAGGCCATGGTCACTCGCTTCAAGGACAAGCTCTGGCTCATCAAGGTGTTGTCATCAAAATGGAGTCACTTCGAAATCCTGATATCAGGATTCACAAGGGGAAGCAACCGTATGTTGATGTCTCAGGTGGTGAATCGTGGATCAACATTCTACGCGAGACTCTAAAATACGGTCTTTCACCAAAGTCCTGGACCGACTACCTTCATCTGACTGTTGGAGGTACTCTTTCTAACGCTGGAATCAGTGGTCAAGCGTTCAAGTATGGACCCCAAATCAACAACGTGTACCAGCTAGAGATTGTCACAGGTATGTCGTTCATGCTATAGGTCTATATATGGTTGTCTAAAAAAAAAGCATGCTCCTTAAAGAATATACATCTCTTCAGAAGCAAAAACACTGAAGACTTAAATGGTTTTGGACTCTAAATAAGTGTGCAATAGGCGCAAATGTGAAATATGTACGCACGATTGTAATTTGAACCAAGAAAAAGTTTATAAAAACAATCTATTTTCAGGGAAAGGAGAAGTCGTGACCTGTTCTGAGAAGCGGAATTCTGAACTTTTCTACAGTGTTCTTGGCGGGCTTGGACAGTTTGGCATAATCACCCGAGCACGGATATCTCTTGAACCAGCACTGCATATGGTAAAGTTCTATCTTGGGCATGGCTGCTGGAAAATGCAACTAGTCAAAATATATACGCTATGATTCTAAGCACGAGTTTCCTGATACAGTCAAATGAATTTTGGTAGGTTAAATGGATCAGGGTACTCTACTCTGACTTCTCTGTATTTTCAAGGGATCAAGAACATCTGATTTCAAAGGAGAAAACCTTTGATTACGTTGAAGGATTTGTGATAATCAATAGAACAGACCTCCTCAATAATTGGAGATCATCATTCAGACCTAACGATTCCACAGAGGCTAGCAAATTCAAGTCAGATGGGAAAACTCTTTATTGCCTAGAAGTGGTCAAATATTTCAACACAGAAGAAGCTAACTCAATGCATCAGGTAAGATCAGAGAGCAATATATAATGAAAGTTAGTATCTAAAGAGAGCTCTAGATATCAACCGTTGGTTGCTAACATAACGAATGGTTTTTCCCTGCAGGAAACTGGCAAGTTACTTTCGGAGTTGAATTATATACCATCCACTTTGTTTTCATCTGAAGTGCCATATATTGAGTTTCTAGATCGAGTTCATATTGCGGAGAGAAAACTGAGAGCAAAGGGTTTATGGGAGGTTCCACATCCCTGGCTAAATCTCCTGATTCCTAAGAGCAGTATATCTAAATTTGCTACAGAGGTTTTTAACAACATTCTCACAAGCAACAATAACGGACCTATCCTTATTTATCCAGTCAATCAATCCAAGTAAGTGAGCAAAAAATGCCAAAACCATATGCTTCCAATGATTTCATAAACATAGAATTTACTAACCATATCCAATATCTTTTCTATTGTTGCAGGTGGAACAAACAAACATCTTTGATAACTCCAAATGAAGATATCTTCTACCTCGTGGCCTTTCTCCCCTCTGCAGTGCCAAAATCCTCAGGGAAAAACGATTTAGAGTACCTATTGAAACAAAACCAAAGAGTAATGAACTTCTGCAAAACAGCAAGACTCCATGTGAAGCAGTATTTGCCCCATTATGAAACACAACAAGAGTGGAAATCACACTTTGGCAAAAGATGGGAAACATTTTCACAAAGGAAACATGCCTATGACCCTCTAACGATTCTAGCCCCTGGCCAGAAAATATTCCAAAAGACAACAACAACACAATTCCAACTCTCAAAGTCAAAGTCAAAAGCAGTCCTCAAAGGTACCACAAGAAGAGCATCAGTACTACTAAAACCTAGAACTGTATAAAACACAAACGTATCCTGTGTCCTTGTAACGGCTCAGGCTAGGCAGCAANAAAAAATTTTTTTTTTTTTTTTTTTTTTTTTTTTTTTTTCTGGTGAAGAACAAAATTTTACAGTCTGAAACAGATTGCAATATTTTATATAGGATCCATCATAGCATCCTACGCAGTTTCCTTACACTCAAAACATAAAATCTTTTACAAGAACATCTTCTCTCTAATAAAGACCTCTAAGACCCTTATAATCTATCTAGTCTCAGCAAACAATTTACAAAAGCTATAAAAAAAAAAAAAAAAAAATCTCCAAATCAGAACTTACCTTGAAGAATCGACCTTAGAATCTCAATTAAGTTCAGTAGCCGCGGGACGGGAGAATCCAAACCTAATTTGGCGCCTTTCCGCCATGAATAGTCCCGAGGAAGCTTTCTTCTTCAAATTGTGAGATTTTTTTCAAATTTCGCTTCGTCTGTCACACGCACGACACGATTACAGTAATAATACATACGTGTGTGTTTTAAGTATATTTTATATTTTAATTAAATTTTAATTTTAATTAGTTGTCTGGGAAAGAAGACGCTCCTGGAATACTTCTTCTCTCGTCTTCTTCAATTGGTAATAATTATTAATAATAAGCAAATCACAAAAACCCTAACGGGTACTAGTGTGTTGAAAGCTAAAATACATTTCACCTACATCTTCACCCCCTGCACGCAAGAGAGCTGATTCGTTTCACCTACAGATTCTTTTTCTAAAGCCCTAAATTTTCGATTTTTGAAAAAGAATCGAATATTTTTTTTTTTGGATGTCTCCTGCGGCGGTGGAGATTGGTTCTCCGGTTGAAAAATTCTCTTCTTTCTTAAACCCTGATCAACATTACTCCGAGATATTCCCGGAGAGTGTTCGCTCTCACGATCAACGAAACATGGACGCTTCCTTCTCCTTCGGGTTTGGAGCTGGTTCAGGACAACACTCGAAGACTCGTCAAAAGCCGAGGCTGGTTAAACTGAGGAAGAACGGTAGAGTGGTTAAAGGACCCTCTTTTTCCGGCGAGGTTTTTTCAGGTTTCAATCCGTTTGCGCCGCCCCGTCAAGGTAAAGAAGAAACTTGAAGTTGATTTCAATGAAGATCCAGCTTTTGATACTTTGTGAGCTGATTGGGTTCTTTTTTTTTTGTTTATGTAGGTAGTCTTCATATGAACAGTGGGAATGATAGAAATGATAGTGAGTCACCTGGGGATAAATGTTTCGTCTTTGGAGCTAATGGGAATAGTTCTGGTGCAAAAGCTAGTCCAGGTAATGCCACAGTATCTTCTTTTTCTGATGAGGAGTTTAGTACACCTATAGGGGAGTCTGAGTTGGGTTCAGAATCCACTGAAAAACATTCAGATAGAGTTGCGGGAAAAGTAGATAATGATAATCGTGAAAACATCAGACCGTGTAGTGAGAGCACTACTTGTGATGCGAAAACTGGACTTGAGTTTGATAGAAAGTCTAACAGTGTACAGTTTGCTCATGGTAAAAGTGTTCCTGGAATGAACCTGGCTGCTGACATGGAGAAACTTAATATCAGTGAGTCCAGAGTTCATGGTGGCAGCGACTATGAGGAAGCAAGGAAATCCAATAACACACCTGTGTTTACTTTTGGTAGCGTTGGAAAGCTTGATCCTAAATGTAAAGAAGGTGCGGCAACATCAGGGTCATGCTCTTTCAGTTCCAATGGTTTTCACGAAAGTAAGAATGCAGAGGATGTAAAATTCCGTTCCAAGACTACCAACATTAACAACTTATCAAACACTAGCTTTGGTACAAGAACATCCTTCGATGATTTGAAGGTACCCGAATGGGATCCTACTTTGCTTAAGAACAGTCTTTTTCCAGAATTGAGTAGAAAGTCAGTACATGCACGAAGAAATCGTTTGTCCAAGGACAGGAAATCGAAGAACGTCAAGGAAAAAATGAAACAGCGTGAGCCAGATCGTTGCAACAATCAGACTTCTGAGGGAATTCAGGCTCAAGAAAAACTCAACTCCCCTGGATATTGCTCACCGATGGATTATTCTCCATATCAAGGTGAGAAAGCCAGCAATCAATTTTCAACAGAAACTCCCCTAACATCAATTGATCCCGCACATTCAAGCAAACATGACGATTCCCGTTCTAGCAAACATGATTCATCGCCCTTCACAGCAGAGGATCATGGAAGTAGTTGTATGCCAAAATTTTCTTTCTCAGCATCCACCTCTCAGGGAACTATTCCACATAAAAAGCTTCAAGCTGTAAAGAAATATAGGAGGAAAGTTAATAACAGTTTGTCAAAAAACAATCTTAATGCAACCATGCGAAACAATCAAGAGAATCAACCTGTGAATACAGGTCAAGCCAAAAAAGACTCAGGCTCTACATCGATGATGCCTGATGTCTGTGAGGTTTGGCGACTAAGGTATCATATACTAACTCAAGAGCTTGAACATTGGTGCTTTTTTGTATATTTTCTTTCTGAGAATTGAGAGAAGTAATTTTTTGTATCAGGGGAAATCAAGCCTACAAAAATGGTCATATGTGTAAAGCTGAGGAATGTTACACTCAGGGTATTAATTCCTCCCCGTCAAGTGATAGTTTAGAATACTCTGTCAAGCCTCTTGCACTGTGCTATGGTAACCGTGCAGCAGCAAGGATTTCTCTTGGAAGACTGAGGGAGGCTATTAGCGACTGTGAGATGGCTGCTTCACTTGATCCAAGCTACATTAAAGCGTATATGAGAGCTGCAAAGTAAGTTTAAGGTGTACTTTTGTCTTTTTTTTTTGTTTGCTTAAGCTTTATAGCTTGAATTTAGTAAATCCCGCCAGCTAACGTTTTAGATAGAATTTTCTTGAAGTTAGCAGGAAGTGTATATCTTAAAAATGAAGTTTGTATCTAGTAAATCAATGATTATGTTACTTAATTGAATTTGATTTATTCATATTTTCGTCTGTGCTTGCTTCAGTTGTCATCTTGTGCTGGGGGAACTTGGATCAGCAGTGCAGTATTTTAATAAATGCATGGAATCCACCTCTACTGTCTGCTTGGATCGACGAAGTACTATCGAAGCAGCTGAAGGTTTACAACAGGCTCAAGTATGCATTCTCTCCTAGCTATATCACTTTCTACCATGGTCTAATCAAATTAATTTTATGCTTTATCAGTTAGGATGGAATGTATGGTATGTTGATTCGGATGCTTATTTTGCCAAGAATGTGCTGAATCAGCTCATACTTCTGGTAATGTCTAATTGAACATATCTTTATTTTACTTACCGGCAGAGGGTAGCTGAATTTACCAGCTGTGCATCCACATTATTGGAGAAGAGAACACCTGATGGTGCATCTGACGCATTGGTTCCAATTTCCAATGCCTTATTGATTAGTTCATGCTCAGATAAATTGCTTCAAATGAAGGCGGAGGCGCTGTTTATGGTGAGTAGCATTTCCTTTTCAGCTCTCAAAAATTGAATTTTGCTTTCAGTGGACATGATCTTCCCTGTGAATTTGCAGATCCGACGTTATAAAGATGTGATCGAGCTTTGTGACAATACCATTCAGACGGTTGAGAGGAATTTTGTTTCAGCAGGGATTGGTGGGACGTCAAATGTTGATAGATTGGGGTCTACGTATCACACGCTGATAGTTTGGAGATGGAACATGATTTCCAAGTCGCACTTCTACTTGGGGAACCTTGAGAAGGCCCTTAGTATATTAGAAAAGTTGCAGCAAGTGTGAGTAAACACTTCTTCTGTGTTGTGCTATATAATGAATTTATTGTTATGCATGTATTAAATTTATTTGTTTGCTTAAAGTGTATGTTTTGCTCTCCAGGAATCAGGGAGAGTGTCGTGAGTCACCAGTTTCTTTAGTGGCCACCATTTCTGAACTTTTACGTTACAAGGTATGCTTTATGTTGGAACTTAGGTATTCTTCATATTTATGTGTGGTATAATGTGTTCTTTAACATCAACAGGTCTGGTACATTCTTTCATTATGCTTCTCTGCTGAGTACAAATGCTTTTTCCTGCGTTGGTTACATTTACCAAAGTTTTCTTCTTTGATTGCAGAACGCAGGTAATGAAGCTGTTCGGGACGGAAAGTATATGGAAGCAGTAGAGCAGTATACTGCTGCACTATCAAAAAATGTTGACTCACGCCCTTTTGCAGCAATTTGCTTTTGCAATCGTGCAGCTGCTAATCAGGCCCTAGTCCAAATAGCTGATGCAATTGCCGACTGTAGTCTTGCCATGGCTCTTGATGAAAACTACACGAAGGTATATCATAACATTTTTGTTTTCAACTTGTGAACACGCTCACATGAACCTTCCTCTGAGCTAAAACAGACCGCCTATGAAGTTTTTAATTGGAATTGCTATAGGAAGGTGCAGTAAGATTCGTTTGTGGAATGCCCATTTTCCTAAAACAATATTTGTGTCTACTCACAAACAAACAAATTTTATATATCTTTCAAGTTCTCAAATAAGAACACTCACACTTAGCTGTATTGGATAATTATATTATTTAATCAATGAGCATGTATAACCTAATTTCTTGAAATGTGGCATGGTACTGAAGCGGCATGTAAACACCGTTGATGTTTCATTGAAATATCAACCCTGACTTATCTTTCCATTTTCAGGCAGTCTCCAGGAGAGCCACATTACATGAGATGATCAGAGATTATGATCAAGCAGCTAATGATCTCCAGAGGCTTATCAGCATTCTCGTAAAGCAAAGTGATAAGACAAAAAAAACGCCAGAGGCATCTGCAGAGCGTGCAAGCAGCAGGAAAGAACTAAAGCAGGCCCGTCAACGGTTGTCTGTGATGGAAGAAAAATCTAAAGAGAGCATTCCTCTGGATTTCTTCCTCATCATGTATGCTAACTTTTCGCACAGTCAATTATACCATTCATGATATTGGAGACGAGACTATAATTGAATACTCTATGCACTGAATTCCACTATAATTGTATGCTGATATTCAGACTATCTTCTAATCTCGTTTTGCTAATTTGCAGGGGAGTGAAGACAACTGACACTGCTGCTGATATCAAAAAGTCATACCGTAGAGCAGCTCTTAGACATCACCCAGACAAGGTTACCTAGTGTTTTACTGGCTGACAATGGATCCAAATCATTATTTTACATCTGCTGATATTACCTCTTTGATGTGTATACAGGCTGCACAGATTCTTGTTAGAAGTGAAAGTGAAGGACCGTGGTTGAAGGAGATATTAGAAGAGGTTCACAAGGGTGCAGATAGGCTCTTCAAAATGATTGGAGAGGCATATTCAGTTCTTTCTGACCCAGCTAAGGTTCACTTTCTCGCCTCTTATGCCTACAAACCTTTTAAGCGTGATTCATTTGTCCCCCATGAACACTTACTAGCAATAGAACATCCTAGGACTTGCCACATATGATATGTTACTTATCAGGTTTTTGTTTTAACAGAGGTCAGACTATGAACTTGAGGAAGAAATTAGAAAAGCCAAGGCATCTAGAGAAAGCTACAGAAGAAGAAAAGCTGCGGAAGAAAGTAGCCCAACGTATCAGACAAGTGCAACCAGGCGATACTGGAGGGACAGCGGGAGTACATACCGAAATACGCCTTCTTGGTGGTAGAACCCTAAAATTCTAGGTGGCATTAGGAAAAGGAACCCAGTATTCTTTTTTTTTGGTGGTTTAAGCAAAGAGGGATCCACTGGATTTCTCCCAGGTGAGTCATTCCAGAGCTGGTGAAGTGTAAAGGGTTGCTACGCATCAGTTCAGCAAATGATACCAGCTTGCATACTAAAGAATTGTTTGTTTCAATGGTTAATAGGGCAACTCCTGCGAGGTTGTGACCCAACTACAGGTTGTCTGAAAAATTGCTGATTGTACTGTTTGTACTTTGTAACACATTCAAAAGATAAAGAAATGATAAATCTAATTTGGTCTGAACATATCTTAAAAGTGTCTGAACCTCTCAAAACGCTTTTCTGAAACTTGAGTTGTTTGTTCATAGGTGATTTATATTATAGCTTAAGGAAGCGATAAATCTGTACATTTATCCAAATATTTCTGTAACATTTGAGTCTGCTTGTGGTCCAAAATTGGCCGCTCTTTTCATGCCTAAGCTTGGTAAAGGAAACACTATCTTTGTGTCTAAAAGGCTCTCATCTTGTACATTTATGTGTTCTTATGTCGTGTTGAATGAGGTATAAAGCAAACATGGATTTTTTATTATTAGTATTATTGTAGACAAAAGAGCACATAGAGCAGTTACTGAACACAAAACATTACAAGTCTACTTCCTTTATTGATACTAGTATTTGGACAAAGCCAAAGCTGGTTGCCAAGTAGCTGAAGTGAGCTATAACTTCAGGGCCTGAGCATGGTGACTGATGTGGTCTTCTATGAAGGTGGCGATAAAGTAGAAGGAGTGGTCGTATCCTGGCTGGAAACGCAGTAAGAGCGGCGCTTTCACTTTCTTACATGCCTCCTCAAAATTTCTGGCCAATAACTGATCAGGGTAGAAATTGTCGCTTTCTCCCTGCAATGGTTGAGGCAAAGATGGTTCAAGCTCCACGCAAAGCAAGAAAGATAACCAGCAAAAACATGGAGTTAATGGTTTTACCTGATCAATTAGAATTGTGGCAGAAAGATTGTGGAACTTAGAGATAAGACAAGTGGCGTCGTATTCCTGAAATTTCCAAAAGAAAGTATGCATCAAACTTAGGAAATGGATACTGTGTTGCGGCTGTATGCATAATGAATTCTTTATAAGTTGTTTTTACCTCCCAAGCAGCCTTGTTGTCACCTAGATAATTGGTGAATGCCTTCTGTCCCCATGGACAATTTATGGGGTTGGCAATTGGTGCAAACGCAGACACAGACTGTACATGTCACAGAGCAAGTGATTAGAGTGAAATAATGATATAGGAGAAACAAGAATTTGGTTAAAGCACATTTATCCACCCCCATAAAAGATATCTATCTTTTGATTTAAGATTCCAAGTCTCAAGCATCGTACTCAAATGCAGTGCCACAAGAAAATTCGAAAAATATTTAGAAGTAAATACCTTGTACTTATCGAGGTTCTTGAGGTATATAATAAGAGCACCATGTCCACCCATGGAGTGTCCAAATATAGATGCGTTTGTTGTGTCAAGCTGAGAAAAGTTATCACTGAGGAGTTTTGGCAACTCTTTGACAACATAGTCATACATACGCCAGTTCTTCCACTTTTCCTGAGTAGCATTGAGGTAGAATCCAGCTCCTAAGCAAAAATCAAACAGGAAAGAAAGAAAAGCTTATCACCCTTCATTGTAATAATGACCTGAATACATCAATACTACCAAACCAATAAATCTAAAGCTACAACTGGTTTGGAATGCAAACCAGAAGAAGCATGTAACACTTGCATACCTACACCAAAGTCGTAACTGTCTGCTTCTCCTTCAACATTTAGTCCTCCTACAATATCAAAACCATCACACAGAGTATTAAAAAACCAAGGGAAGATGATAAACCAGAGTAAAAAAACATGGCAAATCAAAAATACTGTTGGCTCACTTGGGGAAGTGTCTGGAGCAACAAGAGCAATGCCATGAGTAGAAGCAGCACGTTGAGCCCCAGATTTAATGATGAAGTTCTCGTCTGTGCAGGTGAGACCAGAAAGCCAGTAAAGCACCTGTCCAATCAACAAAAAAAGGAGAATCATTTCGCTAAAATAAGCCAATCAATGGTTCTGAAGAAGCATAATTTTTGCATCCCAACATAGATCAAGGCAGTAAGGAATACAAAAACAATCATGCAAAACTAAAGTCTTCTTCTTTAGAACAATATGGAAAATAACAACAGTAACTGAGAAGAAAGTCACAAAAGATCCCTTATTTACAGTAGAAACAGATCAAAATCTCTACATAGGAGCGAGAATCGAGAAAACTACAACAAGAAACTGAGATCAGAGTACTGAAAAAGAAGGAAGTTAAATAACATACAGGAGATTTATGGGAAGATGAAGCAGAAGGAGGGAAGTAGATGGTAAAAGTCATAGAACATCCAAGTGTCTCACTGTAGTGTTTGTATCTTTTGTTGTAGCCATCGAACATCTTCGTGCTCCCGATCTCCTCCATTCTCTCTCTCTCTCTCCCTCTCTCTGCGTACAGTTCAGAAGCAGCAACCAAAAGCAGCGAAGAAGACTACGAACAAACGATCGAACAAGAGAGGTCTATCGGTTTCTACAGTAGA
This sequence comes from Camelina sativa, assembly GCF_000633955.1. Classification (NCBI taxonomy): domain Eukaryota; kingdom Viridiplantae; phylum Streptophyta; class Magnoliopsida; order Brassicales; family Brassicaceae; genus Camelina; species Camelina sativa. Next base: position 23,000,605 of record NC_025690.1, read on the forward strand.
CTCGAGCCCATACAAATTATTAAAGGCCCAACTAAAGAGTCTTGAAAGGCCCGTTGACAAAAAAAAAGAGTCTTGAAAGGCCCATTTGATTTAAACCGTTTTAGTCAAGAGCCGCTTCATCAACGAGAGTGTTTAGTTTCATTAAGCAAAAGAATAGATCAATTTCATTATAAAGTATATGATGTATTTATTAGGGTGATCAAATCATTACTATATAAACACTGACATATCAAGAGATAACGCATGGACTTTTTTTTTTTTTTTTTCG
>NC_025690.1:23000898-23006866 GCF_000633955.1 Camelina sativa
GGTGTATAATAAATGCCAATATTTAGCTATAAAAAAATTTCCATAAATGTTGTTCAGATTGTACAATCCAAAAAAAATGGAGGGCATAGTAATTAGTATAGATGATAGAGAAAGCGAAGAAGACTGGTACCATAAGAGATGGAGTAATTTATTTTCTTGTGCCATTAAATGACTCTACGGTGTATGCCAAGTTAGGCACCTTCCCTTAGATAACAAGAGCATAAACCACAATAATGTTAAAAAATAAAGTCTCTCCCTTTCCTCAACTGTACCCATCAATGCTTATGTCCATCCCTCTCCCTTTGCACATAAGCTTTTGCTCTGTATTTAATTTAACTCATCATCTGCACTGCATGCAAGTTTTATGCTTTTCTTGATATCCATCCCCCAAATCTTCTTCTCATGCGTTTATTACTTTCTTGATTTGGTAATTGTCATGAGTTGATGATTTTGTGAGAGATCTTTCTTTTTTTATGGTTGCCGACACGAAAGGTTTGTTCCTTGACTTGTGTTTTTATTTTTATTTTTTAATTGGAGATTCTTGTTTTTGGTAGATGAACAACTCAAAGACGGAGCTAACAAAGTTTTTTTTTTTTTTTGGTATTCCATTTTTTTTTTCCATAATCTTTTCCTCTGCATTGTGTGTCATGTTTGTAGTATCATTACTATTTAAAGGAATTTTGGTTATCTATCTATATGCATAAATGTCTGGTTTTTATGATTTTACCCTCTTTTCTTACATGGCAGCAAGAAGCTACAACTCAACTTTTGTTTGGTGAGAAAAATCTGAGTTAGCGAACCAAGAATATCTTAATTCCTTTTGGAACAAGGAGTTGGTTTGATTGGTAACGCCCAAGTTGGTCTCTCTTTTTTTTTCCTTTTTCAAATCCAAATTGATTTCTTTGTTCTCTCTGATCCTATAACCAATATATAAATCTATAGTGGATTGCATAACCACCAGCAAAACACTTCCTAGACATTGTTCCATTGCCTTTGGTTTGTTTGAATTTCTTGGAGTGGACTGAGAAATATGGTGGGAAGCATTGATACCAAGAGCCTGCAATCAAACGGTTCTGTAATTCATCATAATGGTCTTAATCTGGAGGAGAAGCTTGATGAGTTCCGTCGTCTTTTGGGGAAATCAGACAAGGATCCGTTAAGGATTGTAAGTGTTGGTGCTGGTGCTTGGGGAAGTGTTTTTGCAGCACTTCTCCAAGAAAGCTACGGAAGTTTCAGGGATAAGTTCCAGATCAGGATTTGGAGAAGAGCTGGTAGAGCTGTTGATAGAGAAACTGCAGAACATTTGTTTGAAGTGATCAATTCAAGGGAAGATATCTTGAGGAGACTGATAAGACGTTGCGCTTATCTGAAATATGTCGAGGCAAGGCTCGGTGATAGGACACTATATGCGGATGAGATTTTGAAAGACGGGTTCTGTCTTAACATGGTTGACACTCCCCTTTGCCCTCTTAAGGTTGTGACAAATCTGCAAGAAGCTGTTTGGGATGCTGATATTGTTGTTAATGGATTGCCTTCAACCGAGACACGTGAAGTGTTTGAAGAGATTAGTAAGTACTGGAAAGAGAGAATCACGGTTCCAATCATTATCTCTTTGTCAAAGGGTATTGAAACTTCTCTTGAACCAGTTCCACATATCATAACTCCAACAAAGATGATCCATCAAGCAAGTAAGCTTCTTCTTCTTGGATTTGTTCTTTTTGTATTCAGTCTGCTTAGTTTTCTTGAATTGGTTATTAATTTTGGTGTTGTGGTAGCTGGTGTGCCGATTGACAATGTACTGTATCTTGGTGGACCAAACATTGCTGCTGAGATATACAACAAGGAATATGCCAATGCTAGAATATGTGGAGGAAACCACTAGCAAAGTTCTTAAGACAACCTCATTTCATTGTTTGGGACAATAGTGATCTTGTGACACATGAAGTAATGGGAGGCCTCAAGAATGTCTACGCCATTGGAGCTGGTAAGTTTCTGTGTGTATACAAGGACTTCAGTTATTACCTCGGATTTTCACATTTTGATCCTTCGCGTTTCACTTTTTCAGGTATGGTAGCAGCGCTTACTAAAGAGAGTGCTACAAGCAAATCGGTGTATTTTGCTCATTGTACATCTGAGATGATATTTATAACTCATTTACTAGCACAAGAGCCTGAGAAACTTGCAGGGCCTTTGCTAGCTGACACTTATGTGACCTTATTAAAAGGGCGTAATGCGTGGTACGGTCAAATGCTGGCAAAGGGGGAAATAAATAGAGACATGGGTGATAGTATAAGCGGCAAGGGAATGATTCAGGTACCCTATCTGTGAGAACAAGTCTTGCTAGAAGTTTGAAACTTTTTGGAATCTATTTTACTGATGTGAATGTGGGATATTTGTTGAATAGGGTGTTTCTGCAGTGGGAGCCTTTTACCAATTGCTTAGTCAGTCAAGCTTAAGCATATTGACCTCTGAAGAGAAAAAACCTATAGCCCCGGTTGAATCATGTCCTATTTTGAAGACACTCTACAAGATACTCATCACAAGGTAAATATGAAATCTGAAAGTTTCTAATCTTCCAAAAAATGTTCAACTTTGGTCAGTCAGATTTTGGTGTGACATGATGAAAAGTCAAGTTTCTAGCTTTCATAAATGTTTTGGACTTCTTGAGTCTTGAGACATTGAATCATATTAGAACTTGCCTCTTCAATTATTTAATGAGTTATGTTGTTCAATTTTGCAGAGAACAATCAACACAAGCTATTCTGCAAGCCTTAAGGGACGAAACATTGAACGATCCTAGAGACCGTATCGAGATTGCACAGAGCCATGCATTCTACAGGCCTTCCCTTCTTGGTCAACCTTGATTACTCAATCAATGGCTTTATAATCCAAACTTGTTGAATCTGATTACGCAGACATACAACATAAATTACTTGTGCAAACTGCAGATGGTTCATTGAAACATCATAGCTTTAATGAGAGGGGTAGTTCCACATCTGTCATATCTTAAATTTGATTCTTGTTTAGTCTCTTAAGTCGATGCAATTCTTGTACTGAATCATTTTCTTTATGATCCATGAGAGCTTTGTTTGCTCAAAAAAAGTTTACACTAGAAAAAAGAAAACACACATTTTTAGTTACTAAACATTTATCAACTTCATTATCCCAATAAGCATTCTACTTATAGACTATTTTGAAACACTGCACTCTAAAGCCAAGATAGCTCCATAGAGTCGAACAAACAAAGAGAAGGACTGTTCTGTAAGGCCTAAATGTTAACTATACCAGTGAGATCGGTTATGAGTCCATTCTCTGCTTTGTACAATCGGTTAACTGGGGTTTAGACGATTGGTCAACCGCTGAAGCAGATCTTCTTTCTTGAGCTTATAGTAATGTGTTACTTTCAGCTCCTTTGCTATGATTCTTAATTCCTTGCCTGTCTTGTTCTTCAACTCACTTGCTGATAATGATTTCACTGAGTCACTTACAATATGTCCTCCGTCTTTCGAATCCAACAATGAATCTGCATGCTGTGTAGGAACACTTGAACCCCTGATGATCCCAGGTGTCGACTGGGCTGCCTTTTTAACTGGATCACTATTGATCTTTCCAGCTCCACCTTGTACTTTCTTCTTGATGTTTCTCTTATCGCTGCTGTTAGACTGTCTCTGCCTCTTCTTGTTAAGGACTGACCCAGGATTCAACAACGCATTACCCTCTGCGTTTTTCCGTGCCTCAGTAAGCAAGTTGATGATCAACTCGTCTTTAACAACAGTCTTCACGGCTCCAGGGTGTGATTTCTTGCTTCTCGCGTCGCGTGGGATTTCTTTGCCTTTGTCTGGTTCATCACACATTTCTAAGAGAGATTCTGTGGTAAAAGGTTCAGAAACAGTTACGATGTCTTGTACGCTATCGCTTTGCTGATGATCCTTCAAAACTTCTCCATCTTCGTTTGTCTCGTTTGACTCTTCCTTCAGCTTCTCACTGGTCTCTAAGAGCAATGGTTTCAAAGTGGCACCTCCAATACTCTCTCGGCTTATAGCAGATGAAGATTTACTATCGGGAGCTTGTTTTACAGGATCAAACTCAGTAACCAAGGATGAACAAGAATGTTCTTCAGCTTCCTCAATCTTGCTTGCCAACACAGGGCTAGAAGAAGTATCAGCATCTTCCGCAACCTGTCCATCATTAAAAACACACAGCATTTTACTAGAAACATCCGAGCTGCTCATAGAAGGTCTTTATCTTTAAGAACAAGAAGTTGCACGAAAACAAGATTCCCATGANATTAATAAAATGTCTTAGTCCCAACATTATTAATTTATAGAGGTTTTACTGTATAATCTTGTTCAATACTAAAATAACAAATAAATTGAACTAAGAAAAAGGCATATACTAGTACAATTGGTGCACACAAAAAGAATTAAAGTACAATTAGGAACACAGGGAGTATATGTCTTAGTGATTAGTCTAAACTGGCTAATACAAATTTGCTGCTCATTTTGGTGGTGATATGTCAAATTTTAGTATTACATAAATTTAGATGTTCTTATATTATAATGGTCAATTAGTGAGATTTACATTGATCATGAAGATGGTTTATTCTCTTTATGAAAATTGATCAAACATTGATTTATATTATATAGATATATAATTTTGTAATTGAAGTCCATACAAAATAATCATTTTAGCAAATATATCATTAAATTTAAATCAGTTAATGAAGAAATAATAAAAACTGACTAGTAAGGAAATAAGTTAGCAAATATATCTAAAACTAAAACTTCCATATATTTGGTTTATTTAAAATATTTTGGTATTTTGGTCTAAATATATATGTTATTGGTTTGGTTTTTTAGTTTAATTGTTATTACGTTATGGAAATTAACACGTATTGAAGTGTTAGATCTACGAAGTGGCGTAGTGGCCACAATACACGCTCATGTTTGAGAGGTCTCATATTCGACTCTCGGAAGAACATATTTTTAACATAAGTTCGGTTTGATTACGCAAGTAACTGAATTCGTTTTTAAACTCCGGTCTACTGAAATTGTTATGGTGATAATGTTAATCGAATGTCTATTCTTGAAGAAAACCGAACCGGACCATGTTTTAGTCCATATTCTTGTGTTCTGTAGATTGAGAGAAGCTAATTTTGGGGAAAGAGTTAGCTATATTAATTGTATAAGTACGTTGTAAACGGGAATATACAGTATATAATACGAGTTTTGACCCTTCGACTATATAAAACATGTTTTCCCTGAAAAACCTTAATGAGATATAATAAGATGGGGTTCCAGCGTCTACGTAGGGGAGACCAAAATACTCCAATGCACATATAATATTAGTTAATATCTCATGACTTCTTCAGTGACTAGTCCAAACCGATTTATAAGATATTTTGATTAAATCAAATGAATACACATTTTCTCAGCGTAGTCAACCGTAAATCGAAATAGACAACAATTATGATTTATGATGACGTGAAGATTAGTTCAAAAACTCTTATGACATGGCCGGCTAAAAGAGGGAGAAAATGTGGGAAGATTTAAGTGATCGATATCGTCTTATCGACAGCGAAGACCGTAACAATNTCCACACTAGCTCACAGTACCACTCGTTCTGAAAATTCTCTTCGAGCACATCTAAAAAGCAAAAAAGGAAGGATTTTTCTCAAAGAGAATCACAGCGATGATACGAAAACAAAACAAGAAAAGCAAAAATACATGAGTACCTGTTCTGTAATCAAACCAAAATTCACAACCACGCTTACGAAAAGTATCGTCTTTCACAACTACAAGATGTAAATTATAGAAAAAAAAAAAAAAAACCAAAACTTTAGCATCAGTCAGTCAGTCACACAAGGAAACAAACAGTAAACAATTCAAAGAGCGAAATTTACCAAATGGAGGACCCCAGAGATCATCATCATCATCATCCATGGTGGTCACAAGAGTAAACCGCAAAA
>NC_025690.1:23009294-23017034 GCF_000633955.1 Camelina sativa
TACCTAATTAATGGATGCACAATGACTACAAACACATACACATCCGTCGTATGTTTGAATGTTTTGTTATGTTTTTCCACAAGTTTTAGTAATGTATTGTATAATAAGTGGATATGAATGGTCCTTGTGATAATACAATAATACATCTGAAATAAGAAATAATGAAAAGTACGACTTTTGTTTCTGCGACTACATTTTTCATATACATACTTTGACTAAGAGGAAAAGAAACGTGCGATTTGAGTTGCCTTATAATTGTGTTTTGGTATCCATCCACATGTTTGTTTACTATGTGGACAGCGTTCCGATCGTTTTGCAGCTAATCTAGACAGTCAAAACGAATTCCGAACGTAACATGTGTACTAGAGATTTTAATTTGTAATAGAGATCTGTGTTTTTGTTTCAGCGAGGTACCTGGCAAAAGACGAAGGAGTTGAAGATGACTGTGTTGAGAACAGCTGTGGAGTCAGGCCCATNAATGGAGGACCCCAGAGATCATCATCATCATCATCCATGGTGGTCACAAGAGTAAACCGCAAAATTCATCCTGTAAAATTAAAATTAAAAGTAAAAAAACAACCTTTTTCACACCCACATTTCCAAAATTCTCACTACCAGTAAGAAACAAAAAAAAAAACCAGTAAAATCTATCTTCAACCCTCGAAATCAAAATGCAAAGAAAAAAACCACTGGATGAGTAAACCATACCGGGAAAGAAGAGCTTCTTCTTAGTCGATGGATCTTCTTCAAGAATCTCAGAGATAAAAGCGTCTTTTTTTTCTAGGGTTTGGAGAAGAGGTCGGCGAGAGAATTTAGGGGGAGAGAGAAAAATAAAAAAGGCTGGCAGTGAAAGCGACGAACACTCTTCTGCAAAATATAGAGAGAGTAGAGTGTGTTAAAAGAGTAAAGAGAGAGAGAGAGAGAAAGGTCGGTTGAAACGGTGAACGGGGATGCTACAAATGGATAACCCAACGGTGGCGCGTGTACCACTCCAAACAAAATAAAGCCGTTTTATAATGAGTTAAACCGGAAAAAAACTCAGATTAGTTGACTTTTTCTTTGACCATAGTCTTTGTTGGTAAATTATGTTAGTCTGTGTTTGAGTTTACTGTACGCTTCTCTGATGATGGGTTTTTTTCAATCCGACGGTTAGGAAAAAATGACGAGTCAAAGATGGCCAGAATCGTAATAAAGTGTAAGACCAAGGGTGTCCCCACGAAACTTCGAAGATCGCTTTTTTTTTTATTATTTGACATCTGAGAGTGACGTCCGTACATTTTAGTTTTGCTTTTCCAAAGATTTTTTAATACGCGTAACTCAAAGTTCTTAAATTGAATTAACTAAGGGGATTATGAAAGTATTAGCATTATGCTTATGCATAATTTCTTACTTTCCAAAAAGCATTTGAAGCAAAAGTTGGTGTTCTTTCTTTCTTTCTTTCTTTCAACCTTTTTTTGACGTTTTTATCTACGTGCGTATACAGCAAATAAAGCTATTCTGTATACGTTGATGTGAGAGTATTTTATATGCTATGTGATTTGATTTAACATGTCATCTAGAGAATAACATGTCATTCTCTTTTACAATTCAACGAATACGCGTCTTTCTTTTGTTTTTAACTTTACGTGTAGGTGTTCTTCTATTTGTAAGAAAGACAATGATGTATACATATCACATTACCTAAAAAGGCTAAAACCATAGATGTTTATAGGATACGAAAATAGTAGATGTCAATTGTCAATAGACTAATCACATTACGTATTTAGTATCTACTAAACGTTTCTTCTAACAACGTGTTTGTTTAATGGCATTCAACAGCAGCGAGAGTTCACATTCCAACCACAAGTTCGTATAGAGGATTGGAATAAGTGAAAAAACAAAATTTTGATTCGTGGTAAAAGAAATAAGGATGTGCAGTGCCAGTAGTATCCAAATAAGCAGCAAACTTACATATTTGAAAATCACTACCCGGATAACCAAAAAAGGATGAACACATAGAAACGTGATCAGGCAGAGTTGGAAGAAGAAGGACCAGAAGGAAGCAGGTCGTAGCCATCGTGATGGTCACAAGACTCCACTGGTATGCATTTGAGGATAACCGCTACAATCATGCTCAATGATCCTATCAAGATTGATAATAACCAATGTTGCCAGCTCAGCGGAACGGTGCTAGCAAATGCTCCAAGAAACTCTACTATGATCACTTGGAACACAACCGTCACTGTCATTACCCATGTGAAGACCCAGCTACTGAACATTCCTTTGAACACATTTATCTTCTCTATCTCCCGGCTATTGATCTCATTGAATACCTGTTTTTACACACCATTTTGATCTATCACGTTACTTATTCTTTATATAAGAGTTGAGTTAGTGTTTTTGTTTCAGAGCGGTACCTGGCAAAAGACAAAGGAGTTGAAGATGACTGTGTTGAGAATGGCTGTGGAGTCAGGCCCATCAAGTTTGAGAATTGACTTGCCTGCGAAATTGAGAATTCCCAAGACAATCAACTGGTAAACGCTTTGACCGGCTATGTTTCTCCACATGGTTTTGGTGATGAAGCTAGAAGTTCTAGCGATTGGTGCACGTTTCATTAAACCTTCATTGGGAGGTTCTGTTGCTAGAGCCAATGCACCGAGTGTGTCCATGATCATGTTGACCCAAAGCAGTTGCACAGCAGTGAGTGGAGCAGATCCTGGATAAGAAACCAAAAGAAAGTGTTATTTATATATGGCCAAAAAATAGGAGAAAGACCGTGTCTAAATGTTATCTGATAGTACCTGTGATGCAAGCAGAGACGAAGTTGATGATCAGAGCGACAACATTAACCGTTAGCTGGAACTGAACAAACTTTTGAATGTTTATATATACAGCACGTCCCCATCTAGCTNGGGATGCTACAAATGGATAACCCAACGGTGGCGCGTGTACCACTCCAAACAAAATAAAGCCGTTTTATAATGAGTTAAACCGGAAAAAAACTCAGATTAGTTGACTTTTTCTTTGACCATAGTCTTTGTTGGTAAATTATGTTAGTCTGTGTTTGAGTTTACTGTACGCTTCTCTGATGATGGGTTTTTTTCAATCCGACGGTTAGGAAAAAATGACGAGTCAAAGATGGCCAGAATCGTAATAAAGTGTAAGACCAAGGGTGTCCCCACGAAACTTCGAAGATCGCTTTTTTTTTTATTATTTGACATCTGAGAGTGACGTCCGTACATTTTAGTTTTGCTTTTCCAAAGATTTTTTAATACGCGTAACTCAAAGTTCTTAAATTGAATTAACTAAGGGGATTATGAAAGTATTAGCATTATGCTTATGCATAATTTCTTACTTTCCAAAAAGCATTTGAAGCAAAAGTTGGTGTTCTTTCTTTCTTTCTTTCTTTCAACCTTTTTTTGACGTTTTTATCTACGTGCGTATACAGCAAATAAAGCTATTCTGTATACGTTGATGTGAGAGTATTTTATATGCTATGTGATTTGATTTAACATGTCATCTAGAGAATAACATGTCATTCTCTTTTACAATTCAACGAATACGCGTCTTTCTTTTGTTTTTAACTTTACGTGTAGGTGTTCTTCTATTTGTAAGAAAGACAATGATGTATACATATCACATTACCTAAAAAGGCTAAAACCATAGATGTTTATAGGATACGAAAATAGTAGATGTCAATTGTCAATAGACTAATCACATTACGTATTTAGTATCTACTAAACGTTTCTTCTAACAACGTGTTTGTTTAATGGCATTCAACAGCAGCGAGAGTTCACATTCCAACCACAAGTTCGTATAGAGGATTGGAATAAGTGAAAAAACAAAATTTTGATTCGTGGTAAAAGAAATAAGGATGTGCAGTGCCAGTAGTATCCAAATAAGCAGCAAACTTACATATTTGAAAATCACTACCCGGATAACCAAAAAAGGATGAACACATAGAAACGTGATCAGGCAGAGTTGGAAGAAGAAGGACCAGAAGGAAGCAGGTCGTAGCCATCGTGATGGTCACAAGACTCCACTGGTATGCATTTGAGGATAACCGCTACAATCATGCTCAATGATCCTATCAAGATTGATAATAACCAATGTTGCCAGCTCAGCGGAACGGTGCTAGCAAATGCTCCAAGAAACTCTACTATGATCACTTGGAACACAACCGTCACTGTCATTACCCATGTGAAGACCCAGCTACTGAACATTCCTTTGAACACATTTATCTTCTCTATCTCCCGGCTATTGATCTCATTGAATACCTGTTTTTACACACCATTTTGATCTATCACGTTACTTATTCTTTATATAAGAGTTGAGTTAGTGTTTTTGTTTCAGAGCGGTACCTGGCAAAAGACAAAGGAGTTGAAGATGACTGTGTTGAGAATGGCTGTGGAGTCAGGCCCATCAAGTTTGAGAATTGACTTGCCTGCGAAATTGAGAATTCCCAAGACAATCAACTGGTAAACGCTTTGACCGGCTATGTTTCTCCACATGGTTTTGGTGATGAAGCTAGAAGTTCTAGCGATTGGTGCACGTTTCATTAAACCTTCATTGGGAGGTTCTGTTGCTAGAGCCAATGCACCGAGTGTGTCCATGATCATGTTGACCCAAAGCAGTTGCACAGCAGTGAGTGGAGCAGATCCTGGATAAGAAACCAAAAGAAAGTGTTATTTATATATGGCCAAAAAATAGGAGAAAGACCGTGTCTAAATGTTATCTGATAGTACCTGTGATGCAAGCAGAGACGAAGTTGATGATCAGAGCGACAACATTAACCGTTAGCTGGAACTGAACAAACTTTTGAATGTTTATATATACAGCACGTCCCCATCTAGCTACATTTACTATTGTTTTAAAGTTATCGTCCATGATGATCACATCAGCATTCTCTTTTGCAACCTGCATATTGGGAACATTAATCTCAAGTCTTTTTGATTAACCAAACCAGTATTAGGGGTTACCTCTGTTCCAGCTATTCCCATTGCAAGTCCAATGTCTGCTTCATGCAATGCAGGAGCATCGTTTGTCCCATCCCCAGTCACTGCAACTACCTCTCCGATTTTCCTCAAGTTGCTGACTAACGTATGTTTGTCCAGTGGCAGAGACCGAGCCATTACCTGAAGGCAGAAGCTAGGAATTCTTAAGATATTTCAAAATTTTCAATAGACAGGTGAACAATAACAATTCATTCTATCAACGAACCTGAATTTTGGGGATAATGTTCCTCATTTCGTGAGGAGACAAATCCCGGAATTCTGAACCTTCTATAGCTAAACCTCCTTCAGTAAATATGCCACATTCTTTAGCAATTGCTTTGGCTGTGCTTATGTTATCTCCAGTGACCATACGGACAGTGATTCCAGCAGCTTGACAAGTCTGAACGGCTTCCCTAACACCCGGACGTACTGGATCTTTGATACCAACAACTGCTATCATTGTATAGCCTCCATCAGGGAGATCTCCACTAGGAGCTTCATCTAGATCTTTGTAAACCAAGCAGAGAGTCCTCAGAGCCTCTGAAGCAAAACCCTCTATGATATCAGAGATACTCGTAATCCGTTCTTCATTCAGTGGAACAGATTCTCCACTCGAATCCACAACATTCTCGCACATTTTCAACACTATTTCAGATGCGCCTTTGCAGAAAGCTCGTGCACCACCTCTAGGAAGAGCTATAAGAACAGACATTTTCTTCTTGTCTGAATTGAACGGATCAATCTTGAGTATCTTATGCTCTTTGCGTTGTGCGCCAAAATCACCACCTAAAAGCAAACCGAATTCGAGTATTGCTCTTTCCGTCGGGGATCCTAGGATCTGAGTGGTTCCATCTTTATCCTTAACAACTTCAGAACCAGTGTTCTGAAATATGCCCTGCAAAAGAATACTCTGAACTTCTTCTGGTAGTTCTAACTGAAAGCTTTCTCCACTTCCCTCTTGCCTCTCTTGAACCTTATCACAGATCCATACTTTGTTGACCACCATGTGATTAGTAGTCAAGGTCCCTGTCTTGTCAGTGCAGATGCAAGTAGAAGAACCCATGGTCTCGCATGCAGCAAGATGTCTCACAAGTGCCCTGTCACTCATCAGCTTCTTCATAGCAAATGCCAAACTTAAGGTCACTGCCAGTGGCAAACCTTCGGGTACGGCAACGACAATGATAGTTACCGAGATTGCAAAGTAGTCAAGTAGCGTCAGTGCATCTTCAGATGACCAGTTGGTGAAGCTACCAGATGTTGCTTTCTCCAAGACAAACCTTATGCACAATACCAGAAACGTAAGCACAGCAAAGCTTAGACCGATCTTACCAATTATTGTTGCAACCCCATTGAGCTTCACCTGCAGAGGAGTCTCATCTTCTCCACCATCAACCAGCGTTTCCATCAATTTTCCCCACTCAGTCCTCATACCAACTGATGTCACCAGCATTTTTCCAGAACCGTTTTGAACTTTGGTTCCTGAAAGCAGAAAAGGCTTCTCTCTACTCACATGTGACGGTTCACTCTCGCCCGATAAGCTTGACTCGTCTATCTCCAAGTTGTATCCAGATATAAAAATCCCATCAGCTGGAACCTGATTCCCAATAGATAGATGAACTACATCTCCAACGACCAAGTCATGAATGGAGATTTCTTGTCTGTTCCCATCTCTGGTGACCTGGACAATAATCTTCTTCTTCTCTCGATCCAAGTCTCTGAACTGCAAAGATTGCTTGTAATCACTGATTGCAGTAACCATGACAACCAAGAGTATACTTAGCAAAATCCCCGTCCCATCATACATTCCCTGTGGAAATCCTTCTGTGGCAACACCCACGCCTATCGATACCGCAGCGCACACCATAAGGATGATAAGGGTTATGTCATGGAGCGCTTCCCAAACAAACATAAAGAAAGATCTGGCTGGTTTCTCAGTGTAACGATTTTCTCCATATATCTTTTCCCTGGTAGGCACTTCACTCGAACGAATGCCTTCAGAGAGAGATACAGATACTTTCTTAGCAATTTCTTCAACTCCACCTTTGTGTAACAAGCTCTTAGTGTCATTTTTGCGAACCATAGATGAAAGTTCATCTGCTTCAATAGAAAATCCGGCCCCCTTAACCTCATCACTGAGCTTGTATTCCGGCCTAGCAACAGCTACAGAAAAAAACAATGAGGAAAGAAAAGTTAACAACATGACTATATAAACTCAGTCACCGTATAACCATATAAATCCAGCAGCATGCATATCTTACCATCAATGAATTGAAGAGCTGCCTTTTGAACGTAGAAAGCAACTCGGATTTTTTCCTGATAATGAGTAAAGAGAGTGAGCTAACAGATAAATCACCACAACAGGCAAATCTTTGGTCACACTCATACAGAAAACTGAAGAAGAACAAATCCATTGCTTGCTTAATTTTCATTGGAACGTCAATTATATCAGTGATCTCATCTCACAAAACACAACTAACCCTATTGTAGGCAAAATATATAGGGAACCAGAATTAACAATAGCATCTAAAGTGCTAATCAATCCCCTCACTTTTAAGACCTAAGTTTTAAGAATGTAAGTTACAGTGTCTTTTATTCAACAGTTGGGTTACAAAACATTTTGATTTATTTAAAACAGACTGAAACGTGATTCAATTTCAACGCTAGAAAAAAAAGAGACGAAAAGGGAAAAAGATGAAAAGACAATGAGCTCTCATGATATCCAAAAGAATCCCAAAAATGCATCTTTATTAGGTTTGCGCAAGTGGGG
>NC_025690.1:23017061-23023160 GCF_000633955.1 Camelina sativa
GAGAATAATGGTGAAATCTCTGTTTCAGAACTTTATGAATACACACACTTGGCGAAGTTTCCTTGTAACTTCCTTAAGCAAAGCAATTGCACACAAGAAGTCAAAGAGACTGTCGTCGTACTCGTACCACAAGTCAAAAACTAGATAACAAATAAATATGAAATGAAGAAAAAAACAAAAACTGCTAATTATAGATCAAAAAAGAGGCACAAGTATTGAAAATAGAATTCGTCCTTTGGTGTTTGGATTCAGTCGCAAAAAGAAGAGTTAGAAACTAATAAAAAGGGTCAGACTTTTTTTTGGTGGCCTCTCAAATTGGCTCATCCTTGTTAGTAAGCTAGCGACAAGAAAGCATCCATTTGTTAACACAGTAGTATACTAGAGGACATAAGAGAAACTATGCAACTTGATTAATGACAAACTTGATGTCATCATCATCATATATGTGTGTTGGGTTGGCAATTAAAATATTGGTTTCCCTAAATTGAATATTACACAAAGATAACGCCGAAACAAAAAAAAGTTACATCCCAACTTATATATTACGTTACGATTAATGACCAAGATAACACATTTGTACGTTTATAGATAACGATCAAAATATATATCATTAAGATACAAATTAAACAGTTTTATAACAATGATTTCTATTTGCCCCAGACAAAAAAAGACTTTCAAAGAAAAGTGTAGAAAAGATGAAAGCAAAAAGATGATGATTAGACATTGAGTTTTTTAATTAAATTATTTCTTCACTCAAAAGTGTTTTTTAAACTTTTCTTCACTATTGAGTTTTGAGTTTTCATGAAAAGAAAAGTCTCCTCATAAACTATACTTACTTTTTATTTATGCTATCTCCGTCGTTGTTTATGAACACGACGACGTCACGAAAAAACAGAACTCTAACAAAAGATAAGAAAAAAAAAAAAAGAATTGGAACCTGGATCTGGTGCCTCTTGTTCTCGTAGTCAGCGAGCTTATCGAGATCCCGGATGTTACGAAAACGACGAGTACGGTTCTTCACGATAGAGACGGACGACCTCCATCGCTGACGAGCTTCCAGCGACGGGTTCTTAGCGTCCACCTCGAAATCCCTTAGCAAATTAGACATTTTCTCAACTCTCTCACTCTCTGTTTGTACAGATTACACTTCGCCGGCGCGAAGGCAGCTGAGAGTCTGAGACTGAGAGAGAGAGAGAGAGAGAGAGAGAGGATTGAGCTACGGATTGGTTTTGAGAGAGTTGCTTTTATTGGATTACTCAAACCCGACCCGAATTATATGTTCGGATATAGAGCCCATATAATATTCAAATTTCATTTTGTCTCATTCGTGATTTCGGATAATTGATCCGACCCGGTCGAATACTATTTATATTTTACACTTTGGTCCACATAATATGTTTAGTGATATTATTATTTTTTGTGTGTCTCTATCTGATTTATAACCTCGAAGATCTCTATGCTTTTTAGTAATTGTTTATTTTTACTAGTATCTATGTATGATGCTATGTCACGTGAGTAGACTACAGATTCACAATTATACATTTGTGTTTCCGAGAATAATTAAACAAACTACAAGTAGTAGTGTAGTACACACATTATAGTGTATTTCTACTAAGATACGATTTTTTTATGCTTTGGCCGGTTATACAAATTGAAGTACTATATGATGATGTTTGTCAAACATTCGGCAGATTAATAAAACTAATCACATTATTAAAAAACAATTAATTGGTTAGGAAAAAAAAACATGTTGCTTTACTTGTTTTTTTTTTTTTTGTATTCAAATAATGGATATTGGATTTAAAAAAAAAAACCCACTAAAAGGGGGGAGTGAAATGCGCCGCCCCGACTGTGGAGGAACCAGAGCACTCGACGCTGCCGTGCTACGAATTTTTGTTCTCATTTCCCTTTTCAGTTTTTGGTTCGTAAAGACTTTTGTATTCCTTTTCTTATTGACTGTGGAAATGAGAACAAAAATTCGTATTATGATTTAAGTATTGATTTAGAAAAAACAAATACATTAATGAGATGGTCATGTAGAGGTCGATTACTATTATCTCAGGACTAATCTTCTGTAAATGATCAAAGCTCAAACCAAGCTTGCTTGAATATCCAAAAGCATACGGATTTCGGGTCCCATTTGTTGGAAATAGTATACAACAGCTAACATGTATTTTGTCAATAAAAATATTCCCTCCCTCAAAAACATCCAATTGCAAGGACTCTCTTTTAGCTAATAATGCTACTCCTAAGCCATTTTACCATTGCAAGATCGTTCCAAAATTACAACAAAAACAAAAAAAGGTGAAAAGAAATAAGCTTATGGGGCAAACACACTCAAGGCTTTGGGCTTGGAGAATGTGACATTGTTGATTCAAGCTTGCGTAACCAGTTAACATACTGATCCTGCTCCTTCTTGTTCAGGTGACACAAGAGGAAATTGGTTAGGTCTTCACTTATTCCCTTGGATATTAGATATCGCTCTAGTTCATCACTTAGTGTAAAATCCACTGGCCTACAAAAAGAAAACAACAAGGGTCATTGATATTAAGCAATAATATATAAGCAGCTATTACATATGGAGATATCAGCTACATATAATCTTTCTTTGTCGATACATAGAAGTGATAGAACAACTACTCCAAGTAGGAAAGTGTATCAATGCTTTGAGGTTTGGATGAAGTAACTAACTAACAAGTTCAACCTAAGTTGTTAAACCGAGAAAAATGCCACTTTTTAGATGAAATTGTAAGTTTGAAATGCTAATTACAAGTGTTATCATGAGCTCAATCTACCAGTGAGGGGGGAGAAGGATATAATGATTCACCTGAGGAGTTATCCCTATAAGTAGAAGAAGAAGCAGACACTAAAGAGCGAGTAAAGCAGGCTCTCTCGACGGCGAAATCAGAACGTCCAGATCCTGTTTCGAAAACGCGGCAACCAAAGTGCAAGATAGAGCTGAGTCCAGGCTTTTTGATACACACTTTGGCAAGAGCTTCCCTAGGAAACACTAGATCATCATCATCTTCTATTATTATTGGTTCTCGCTTCAGTAAAGCAGAGACCACAACCTCCTCGCCTGAATCAAACTCTCTCCTCAGAACAACATCTTGGCTCTCAGGGGAATCCCAATCCAGCTTGAAATCTCCAAGAGAACCAGTCTCAGCACCCTATATATAATGTATGTACTTAGCTTTAACAATTAAAAATCCTAGGGTTTATGTGATTCAACATCAAAGTACTCTAGTGTTCCTCAATCCAGAAAAGAAAATAAAAATGAAACTGGAACTGAATAGAGTCAGATCAAACTAATGTTGAGCACCATTTGATCGAAAACTCAGCCGAGACTATACACTGAGGGTCTGAGACACAAAGGAGAAGCAGAATAGGAAGAGGAGATAACAATAAACCTGGAAACGAGGGTGAGAGATTTCGTGACGAATTTCAAATTGGAGGATCTTCACCAAACCACCATCTTCGACAGCTTTCAATCCTCGTTTCATAATCGGATTCAACTTCCTTCGAGTTTTTTTTTTTTTTTCTAACTCTTTCCCCAAAACTGCTTCTATCATACAAAATCTTATGGATCAAAAATATGCTTTTCCCAAGAATCGAACCTGAATCCTCAACAAACATGAGCGTGTATTGTGGGCACTGCGCCACTTTGAAGATTTAGCACCAATAGCTATATATATTTATTTAGACCAAAATACCAAAATACCAAAATATTTTAATAAACCAAATATCTGAAAGTGTTATATATATTTGCTAACTTCTTTTCCTTACTAGTCAGTTTTTTAATATTTTTAATATTTCTTCATTAACTGATTTGAATTTAATGATATATTTGCTAAATTTATTATTTTGTACAAAATTATATATCTATATAATATAAATCAATGTTTGATCCATTTTCATAAAGAGAATAAACCAAATATCTCGAAGTTTTAGACATATTTGCTAACTTCTTTCCTTACTAGTCAGTGTTTAATATTTTTAATATTTCTTCATTAAGGGGGTATTCAACTTGATATTTTAAGTGATTTGTGTGAAATTTACAAATTTTATGTTATTCAATCATGGATTTTAAAAAGTCTATTAAAAATCTACTTTAAAATCTATTGTTATTCAAAACAGTTTTGTGGATTAGGATTTTAATAATTTTTAGGATTCTGGAAGATTCTGGAGGATTTGTTTAGTTAAAAATACATAAATCCAAATCTCATGGTTTTAGGTGGGATTTGAAATTTTACAGAAAATCATGTGAACTTCCCCTAAAATCTATCAAAATTCTAAATTATCTAAATCCCATCAAATTCTCCAAAATCATGGTTTGAATACACCCTCCTAACTGATTTGAATTTAATGATATATTTGCTAAATTGATTATTTTGTATGGACTTCAACTACAAAATTATATATCTACATAATATAAATCAATGTTTGATCCATTTTCATAAAGATAATAAACCAAATATCTGGAAGTTTTAGATATATTTGCTAACTTCTTTCCTTACTAGTCAGTTTTTTATATTTTTGATATTTCTTCATTAACTGATTTGAATTTAATGATATATTTGCTAAAGTGATTATTTTGTATGGACTTCAATTACAAAATTATATATCTATATAATATAAATCAATGTTTGATCCAGTTTCATAAAGAGAATAAACCATCCTCATGATCAATATAAATCTCACTAATTGACCATTGTAATATAAGAACATCTAATTTTATGTAATACTAAAATTTGACATATCACCACCAAAATGAGCAGCAAATTTGTATTAGCCAGTTTAGACTAATCACCAAAAAATATACTCCACTCCCTCCGTTCCTAATTGTACTTGAATTGTTTGGGTGTGCACCAATTGTTCTAGTATACATCTTTTTCTTAGTTCAATTTTTTTGTTATTTTAGTGTTGAACAAGATTATCTAGAAGTGAGAGAGTTAAATGTTAGATTTAAATTTTGTTACATAGGATTAACTTAAGTAAACTATGTGAAAAACAGTTCCATATTTATACATATTAGACCAACAAATGATACATATTTGAGGAGGTTCTCATCGCTCGGGGTTATGAACCCACACCTACACCGCTGACTCTCATCCAGAGAGCGGCTGCTCAGAGTCTCGAGCAAGTTTATGGGGCTGATCTTGACCAGCTGGAGGCACTACTGACGGAGATCATCGATGCTGCTAGTCAAGAGTTGCATCACCGTCTCTGATGCCTCCTACTCTTCTTTCTTTTAGGATAACTCCTCCTGATTTGTTTTTTCTTGGTCGAGGAGGGAGGATAATCTCGGAGCTTATTATTGTTTCTAGTTTATTATAGACTACTTTTGTGTTTCTTCTAGAATTTTTGTAGAACCAGTTTGATCCATAATTATGACTATATTATATGAACAGCTTTTATCTTGTCTACTCTAAATTAACAAATTGATCATCAAAAGTTTTGAAGTAGATATACTCTAATATGCATCGGTCATGGATCAACTAAATTACAACTATTAGTCGCTCTCAACCAGGTGTTGATCCTAGAGGCGCCTCCTTACGGTTGAATTTGAGTGTTCCACTTTGAATCTCTCGCCAGTAAAACCGGGATTCCTCCTTCAAGTTCTTGTGGTTTTTCAAGCTTCATGTCTATTAGAGCTGTTACATTGCTCTAGAGAAAGTGTAACTCACATCAATTAATAGCTCTGGTTTAATTATCATATTGCATATAGATTGACTGAGAAATATCACTAACTAGTTGACCAATCTTACATTGAAATCCTCATCACTCATCTCGTAAAGTTTACTCTCAAAGTTCTTCAGTAATGACTCCACCCTCGAAGACCGCTTCATGCATTACAAATTTAAAATATATTCTAATTTATGCGGTGAAATTGAACCTTTTCTTTCCCATCCTTTGCTAAGTATACTCTTGGTGGTTATGGTTACTGCGATCAGTGACTACAAGCAATCTTTGCAGTTCATAGACTTGGATCGAGAGAAGAAGAAGATTATTGTCCAGGTCACCAGAGATGGGAACAGACAAGAAATCTCCATTCATCTATCTATTGGGAATCAGGTTCCAGCTGATGGGATTTTTATA
>NC_025690.1:23023220-23024246 GCF_000633955.1 Camelina sativa
TATTAATTTATAGAGTATTAATTTATAGAGGTTTTACTGTATATATAAATATATATTATTACATCTAGAACTGTGAGAGTTAAATGTTAGATTGAAATTTTGTTAAATAGGATTCACTTAAGTAAACTATGTGAAAAACAGTCCCATGTTTAGATATATTAGACCAACAAATGATACATATTCGATTTAAATTTTCTGATTTCGCCCTCTTAGGTTGTATCTACTTGATTAGTCTTAGATTAGTTCCACCATGGTAAGCTGATCCTCTTGTCCCTGAGGAGGAGAAGAATCTTAGTTTTCAGCAACTACATTTGGGATTGAGCTTTCATAAATTTGCTGAGCTTAAATACACATCCTCTCAACACTTCCAAACTCTAGCTAAAAAACCAAAGCCAACCAAAATGTTCAACACTCCTGTCATCATGACTTCCATAATTGCAGCCGTTGTTCTTATTTTAGGTCTTGGTTTCCTCAAAAAAACTAAACAAACGATGTGCCTTCTTCTCAACTACAACACAGGAAAAGGCATTGCAAGATTTGTTGGTCCCTGATTGCAATAATCTTGGAGATGATTCCCCTCTTATCCGCTGCTATGTGAAAATGCTTTCCACATGGTATGTCTCTCTTCTATCTCCTTCATACTCTCAAGTCGTTTCTATCTACTTGATACTCTCTTCAATTCCTTACACCTTTATAAAAGAAACAAATTATTATGGCCTATAGTTTTATCTTATAAAATAGCATATTCCATCTCTAGTGCATTTGCCCTTTCTAACTGGCATCACACATTCGCAAGGTTCATGATCTGTGTGATACACGTAAATTTCTCTTCTCATTAGCAATTGCTTTTTCTTTGTCTAGTTCTCTAAGTGGAGTTACTAAAATGTGGGAGATGCCTTAAGTTACATACAAGATTGCTGTCTTGAAGGACCACAAAGAACGTGAAACCAATGTAGTGTTCTCCCCTGTGGATGATTGTCTAGCAACTGCTTCTGCTGATCGATTTGCAAAGCTGTGGAAAACTGC
>NC_025690.1:23024533-23029897 GCF_000633955.1 Camelina sativa
TTTGCCCTTTCTAACTGGCATCACACATTCGCAAGGTTCATGATCTGTGTGATACACGTAAATTTCTCTTCTCATTAGCAATTGCTTTTTCTTTGTCTAGTTCTCTAAGTGGAGTTACTAAAATGTGGGAGATGCCTTAAGTTACATACAAGATTGCTGTCTTGAAGGACCACAAAGAACGTGAAACCAATGTAGTGTTCTCCCCTGTGGATGATTGTCTAGCAACTGCTTCTGCTGATCGATTTGCAAAGCTGTGGAAAACTGCTGGAACGCTCCTACAAGTACAAACTTTTGAAGGCCATTTGAATCGTCTTTCACGTGTTGCCTTTCACCCATCAGGGACATACCTGGGAACCACCACCTTGCACGTGTCTAGTTCTCTAAGTGGAGTTGTTACCAAACTGTGGGAGATGCCTCAAGTTACAAAGAAGATTGATGTCCTGAAGGACCCCAAAGGACGTGCAACTGATCTAGTGTTCTCCCTTGTGGATGACTCTCTAGCAACTGCTTCTGCTGATCGAACTACAAAGCTGTGGAAAACAGATGGAACGCTCCTACCATCTTTTGAAGGCCATTTGGATCGTCTTGCACGTGCTGCCTTCCACCCATCAGGGAGATATCTGGGAACCACCGCCTTTGACAAAACATGGAGATTGCGGGATATAAACACGGGCGCAGAGCTGCTTATGCAAGAAGGTCACAGTCGCAGTGTCTATGGAATTGCATTTCAACAAGTTGGAACATTAGCAGCTTCTTCTGGGCTTGATTCACTAGCACGGGTTTGGGATCTCCGCACTGGTAGCAGTATTCTTGCCTTCCGAGGACACATCAGACCTGTAAGATTCTAGTTTTGTTCCCTTGGTTCTCTTATTGTACTAACCCTTGTATTAATCCCATCCGCTTTATTATGCTTCTCCAGGTACTCTCAGTGAACTTCTCTCCTAATGGTTATCACTTGGCATCTGGTGGTGAGGATAATCAGTTCCCTACTTGGGATCTAAGAATGGGAAAGTCATTGAACATTATCCCAGCTCATGCTAACCTTGTGTCTCAAGTGAAGTATGAACCACGAGAAGGCTACTTCCTGGCCACTGCCTCATACGACATGAAAGTCAATGTAAATACTTCTCTAGTTCTGCTCTTAACTTTGGTTCTAGCTACTGCTTCTGCTGATCGATTTTTTAGGGTTGTTGATTTTAAATTTATTTTTTCTTGGTTAAAAAAAAAACATAGGGTTCTTGTGTAATCATGTCGGATGCGTATTGTACGGATTGTAAGAAGGAGACGGAGTTNAACACAATTGAAGATTTCTTATGGTTCAAATTATCATGCATAAGGGACGTCACTGGTGGATCTTCATCTGTGGTCCTGAATGATGGCCTTGCACCGTACAGTTTAGATGATCTTCAGGCCTATCTCAATAAATTTGAGCCTTCATACTACACGAAGAATGGTAAAGACCCCTTGGTATATCCATATGTTTTGCTTCTCAGCATTCAGTTGCTACCAGCTATCATGCACTTATCCAAAGAAGCAGGAGATGGAGGGTATAATATCGATGCTCTTCATATAGCTATTTGTCTAGTGGACCATTCCGTTTTATCAGAAGGCTCTGGGACTGGCCACAAACTAAGTGTGATGGATCCTAATGCTGAGGCATCTAGCATGATAAGGCAATATGGGTCAATGTTTTTGCATCATGGAGATTTCCAAATGGCGGTAGAGTATTATGCACAAGCTGCTGCTACTGTAGGTGGGGGACAATTAGCTTGGTCTGGAAGAAGTAATACGGATCAACAGAGGCAGAGAAACTTTATGCTGAAGCAGCTGCTGACTGAGATTCTGCTTCGAGAAGGTGGCCTTTACTTTATGCTTGGGGAAAGAGGTTCTGGTGAAGAAGGTCAGCTTGGAAGGTTTTTTACTGATTCTAGATTGCGACAGCAGTTCTTGGTTGAAGCTGCGCATCAATGTCAGGAAGCTGGATTATATGACAAAGTAAGTAACTTCTCATCTAACATTGTTTGGAGCCTAAGTCTTTTATAGAATTTTCACCATGGTTTTCATTTTCCCAGTCCATAGAAATACAGAAGAGAGTCGGTGCATTTTCGGCTGCCTTGGAATCTCACTCCATCGATGAGACCTCTGAGTGGCGTACCTTTGCTAATGAGTCTTCCAACAGCGATCCCAACCGTGTCGGTGGTCCAACCAACCCTCTTCTCGCCGATAGTGCTCTCACCACTGTCATCGCCAAGCCCAATGGTTCCTCCCGTGATTTCTTTTCTTCTTCTCTCGGGAGGTGGCAGAACCGTAACTCCAACTCCGATCGTGTTTTGATTCAAACCGTTAAAACTATCGCCACCATGTCTGAAAGGTAGTCCCATTTCTGATTTTCGTTTATCANATTTCTGATTTTTTCGTTTATTCCCCCCCTTTTGAGATCCCCTTCTGAGATATTGGATTTGGACTTTACAAAGCATTGAAAACGTTTAGATCACATGGTTTCTAATGAGAGTACATGGTTTATGCAAAGTTGTTTCCCGCTGGAGATTGGTTTTTGGATTTATATCACGCAGCTTTCGTTATTTGGGGATCCACCTCTTGCATTATTGTTACACGTTTGAGAAACCACATTGTCAGTTACAGAACAAAAGGAGGTTCCTTTTTTAATGGTTCATTGAGAGAGTTTTGGCTTCTCTTGCACTTTTATTATGTGTGTTTTAATGTTGTGTTTGTCTGTACTTGAAGAGGTGTTGTTGCTGCTGTTGGTTTGGAGTGTTTGTTTTGTATTGCCCGACTCATGTTTTGCTGTGTATTTACATTATATTGTTCCGTGTGAGAATACTTACTTGTTGATATTTGTTTTTTTCCAGGTTGGGACTTGTTGCGACTATCAAGGTAAGCTTGTTCGTCTGTGTATATGTTAGTGGAACTTATTTGTCAATTTGTGCGTATTCATTTACAGCTTTGTTGACCGTTTGCTATGTGTAGGATCGGGCTAATGAGATATATAAGAGGTTGGAGGATCAAAAGTCAAGCAGGGGAAGAAATCAGGATGCACTTTATGCAGCCTGCCTGTACATTGCCTGTCGACAGGAGGACAAGCCCCGAACTATTAACGGTACATTTCAAAGATTTCTCATTTGTGAGAGAGTCTTGTTACCTCTTGATATGATATAGCTTTGCCATAAGTCAATCAAACTCCTGTACCTTGTGTATAGAAATATGCGTTATTGCCAATGGGGCAACAAAGAAGGAAATTGGCCGAGCCAAAGACTACATTGTTAAAACATTGGGACTGGAGACTGGCCAGTCTGTGGAACTAGGCACTATTCACGCTGGTGATTTCATGGTGAGTTTGTCTGAAGCTTTATAAATGTTGTTGCTGATTCTAGAATCTACTGTATGCTTTGATTCAAATATGCATTGAATTTGTGGTTTCATAGCTCTCTACTTGCTGATATTGCAGAGAAGGTTCTGCTCTAACCTCGGGATGTCCAACCATGCGGTTAAAGCTGCTCAGGAAGCTGTGCAAAAATCTGAGGAATTTGACATAAGGTACGTTTCAGTTATTTCTCCCCAGATACTCGTGACCAAGATGGACATAGCAGAACTGAAAGATCTCTATTTGGGATCTTGCAGGAGGAGCCCTATATCAATAGCGGCAGTGGTCATTTATATCATAACCCAGCTTTCTGATGACAAGAAGACTCTCAAAGGTTTGTTTGTTTTCTTTCTTTTTCCTGGCGCATTTATTCGAGTAAAGAGTTGAAACCATCTATGTAAATACTTCTGTAGTTCCTTTCCTAAGTGTATATTTTTTTTTTTCTTCTTTTTCTAATCTTTTCAATCTTCTGTTTCATCTGCTCTTAACTTTGGTTCTAACTTGTTGCATTCTGTTTACCAGATATGGCCGGATTTAAAAGAAGAACTCAACTTAGTTACCGCGGGATTAAAGATGTCTATTTCCTCATGAGCACAATTTAGATCACCCATCAAGATTACAGGCTTAGACTTCTCTAGCTCCTGTAGATGCAAAAGGTTCCTTGAGCTTGTGTAAAGACACGTACAAAAACATAAAGAAATTCCAATAGAAAGTTCCATACTTTGATGTAATTGCTCCCATTCTTCGATCCTGTATGACTTGAAAACCCATAGGATCCATTCGTTAAAATTAAAAGAAAACGAACATCTGTCAACCATAGAAAGCAGTAAATTTGAGTACCAGTCTTTTTAAGCCATCTCCGGAATTAGGGACATAAGTATTTATTAAGTAGAAGGAGTCAAATTCAGCAGTCACAATGCATCCTTCCATGTCATGATCTGATCCAGATAGATCGGTACCATATCTAACTGAGAGTGGTTTTATCTGTCAAAAGACCAATGTAATAATATAACATGTCAGATCAAGTAGAGATTAACTGACATCAAAGTTTAGTCTCCTGCAAGCACAAGACATCAAAGTTTTCTCTTTGGGCAAGCTGCAGAGCAGAGAAGCTCTTTAATTTCAACAATGCTCTCAATCCATTAACATTCCAAGTCATAAGCTTCACATGCTTGGTTCCCTCTGGTAGAGTGGGAGGTCTTATTGTCTTTGGGTTATAAGCTTTCCAGTCCTTCTGAGGCTTCTTATGAGCAAGTACAGTCCACGGTTCACTCTGACTCGGGGATGATATAATTTCTTCGGTTTTCAGAACTTCACTAGAGATAGTTGATGATGCTTCTTCTTTTGACTGAAATTGCAGCTTACCTAGGAAATTTTAAGCACACAAAATGTTTTTAAATACTATGTTAAAAACATGTCCAGTTTTATAGATATTATTAGACCAACAAATAATACATATTCAAATTCATAAGTCATAGAATTATATCCCATGGATTACAAATAATACATATATTCGAATTCATAAATCATAAAAGTTATTTTTTCCACCTACAAATAATACCTCTTAACTGATTCATCAGCAGCTTTGAAAGAGATGTATCTCAAAGCGATACTACTACATATTAGTGTATTACAGATGTTTGTTGGACATGGCCTCTCCAGCTCAAACGAACGATACTTGTTAAAAATATATATATATACATATATATATATATATTCCCAAAATCAATTTTTAATATCAAAATTCACTAGATAAATTATATATGCATTATAAATTTTGCAAAACATATGCCATCTAGATTTTGTGTATGGACTAAAACTAAAACTATGTGTTATCTCTACAGTGTTGGGGTTTCACTTGTTGGAAGCTAGCCCGACTTGTGTGCTGAACTTGTCTCAGAGGATGTTAGTGGAGTTGCAATACCACCACAGATTTGTATTTAAGTTTGTTCGTTTTTATTTATAATGGGAGGTTTTCTCCC
>NC_025690.1:23030839-23034097 GCF_000633955.1 Camelina sativa
AAGCCCAAAAATATTCAAAAGCTTCGAGCCACCTTCTCGTACAAGTCACGAGGCCAGTTCCGGTGTGTGTTGCTTGCAAGAAACCCAGCAATCTGCGGATAGCGATCAGAGGATCAAGTATCATGACTTTGTAATAAACCAAAACCAAAATTATGAATTTGTTAATTAATGTACCTTGGATCTCATGGCACGGATCGATCCATCAGTGTCAGGTACATTGGCCAAACACGTTAGTGCAACTTTAAGCAGGTCCGGGACACAAGTCTGGAAGTAAGGTGATGCACTCTGGAACACATCAGCTGTTGCATCGGGCACTCTTGGATCGAGATGAAGGAATGGAAGTCTTGCAATTTCCCTTAAAGCATCCAGATGATTGCCTAATCTACCAAACTTGTGGATTGATAGTATCGCCTCAAGCTCTCTTAGTATGGTTTCTTGTTCCATCACTCGATCTCTTTCCTGGGGACTGTGAGTGGCAGAATAAAAACAAATCCCCTGAGCACATTTTTAACTTGAAGCAAAGTAGTTTTCTAGCCTGAAAAATAATATACCTGACTTCAGGGTAATATTTGTAAGTCTGAAGAATGTCGTTCCCCGCGAGTATGAGCCCTGTTGTTCGGCTTTCACCATCCAACCTTCCACGGGCGAGAGAACAAATGGCTTCAGAAAGACACTTGTTTATAGTCTCCAAGGCAGCCGAAAATGCACCGACTCTCTTCTGTATTTCTATGGACTGGGAAAATGAAAACCATGGTGAAAATTCTATAAAAGACTTAGGCTCCAAACAATGTTAGATGAGAAGTTACTTACTTTGTCATATAATCCAGCTTCCTGACATTGATGCGCAGCTTCAACCAAGAACTGCTGTCGCAATCTAGAATCAGTAAAAAACCTTCCAAGCTGACCTTCTTCACCAGAACCTCTTTCCCCAAGCATAAAGTAAAGGCCACCTTCTCGAAGCAGAATCTCAGTCAGCAGCTGCTTCAGCATAAAGTTTCTCTGCCTCTGTTGATCCGTATTACTTCTTCCAGACCAAGCTAATTGTCCCCCACCTACAGTAGCAGCAGCTTGTGCATAATACTCTACCGCCATTTGGAAATCTCCATGATGCAAAAACATTGACCCATATTGCCTTATCATGCTAGATGCCTCAGCATTAGGATCCATCACACTTAGTTTGTGGCCAGTCCCAGAGCCTTCTGATAAAACGGAATGGTCCACTAGACAAATAGCTATATGAAGAGCATCGATATTATACCCTCCATCTCCTGCTTCTTTGGATAAGTGCATGATAGCTGGTAGCAACTGAATGCTGAGAAGCAAAACATATGGATATACCAAGGGGTCTTTACCATTCTTCGTGTAGTATGAAGGCTCAAATTTATTGAGATAGGCCTGAAGATCATCTAAACTGTACGGTGCAAGGCCATCATTCAGGACCACAGATGAAGATCCACCAGTGACGTCCCTTATGCATGATAATTTGAACCATAAGAAATCTTCAATTGTGTTGAATAGTGTAGACAGATCCCTCAGTATACGCTCAATTTGCCTACGGGAACCAGAAATGATGGTGTAGAGTAGAAGTTTCTTCTTGTCATACGACGTTCGACCCAACCGGTCACCCATTCTTAGCATTTTCTCACATTCTTCTGAAGCTATAGCTGCAGACTCTGCAGCCACCATACCATCTGTGGTAATCCACTCTGTAAGCTGCGAAAAAAATATATGTAACGAAAGAGCTGATTCCAAAACTTTTGTATAATATACTAAGATCTAAAGTAGACCTACCAGTGGTGCAAATTGCTGAGATGACCGAGTTGAGCGAGCGATTTCTCTAGCCTCCTCATAATACCCAGTTCGCAAGCAAAAATATATCTGTGGTTTGAGAGATAAATATCACTCATTTCACGTCCGCAATGTAAAATATCTATATCTCAATCATATGGTTATGAAAAAGTTAATAATTCAAAGCACGAGGGAAATAATCCAAAACCTGCTGCCAAGTAGTATCAACAGGAGGCTGCCTACGAGCATCAGCTGAATCGAAATCTAAAATACCATAGTCTCTCAAACGAATCTGCACAGTATAATAAACAAAAAAATGAGAAAGCTACACAGCCCTATGAACATTTTCTATGTGTTAAGCACTTTTATGTTTGGGAGACTTACCCGAAGGAATGCACGAATTCTTTGCAAATTTCCAACAGATCCACCAAGAGCAGCCTAGACAGGATTAAAAAAAACAAGAAACATGTTAGAGTGATTACCAAAACTATTGAAATAGGATTGAAAAATCATGGAACTTTTTAGACAGCATCCAACCATTTCAAGAAGATGGTAGTCAAAATATGCATTGACATATTATACGTACACAAACAAACAAAAAACAACTAAAGAAAAAAACGAGAGAGAAATGAATACTTGTGTCGGGTGACTCTGAATTGTGTCCATTATAAATTTCTCATGCCCACGTTGTAAATGATGCCTCGCACCTATCGCGAGAGACATCCTCTTCGAAACACCCTGTCGAGCTGCTGAATCTTCACCTGTTATTGCCTGGAAAAAGTTTGTCAACAATCAGAAATCATGTGTATAAATTTAAGAAAGGCAGAAGACAACGATCAGTCAATCATCCTTTTATTGCAAATTGTTGGCTGAAAGATATAAAAATATTACCTGGACAAGCTGCCAGATTTTCTGCATGTTGACTGATTTTCCGCGTGTTACCTCAGCACCAAGACTATCATAAGCGTCCTTAAAACACATAGCAGGCTGACAAAAAGTAAAAACTAGGATCAGTAGACAGCACACCCAAACAATCAATATGAGGGTAGCCAGTTAAAATGGCTGCTGCATAAGAGGTAGAGTGCATACCGAACAAAAAGTTAGAACAATTCTAGCTTGACTTCTTAAGGTAGTTAGGGGAATTAATAGTTTTCAGCTAGACGTATCGACAGTAATTCAAGGAAAGTGAACTAGTACTAAGTTTTAAGTCAAGGTATAGGAAATCCTTACTCTAAATGGCAAGCCTCGTTCTCTTGAAGTGTTAAGTTTCTTCACAACCTCTCCATAGATGTATGCCTTTTTCTCATGAATGGGTATGTTAGCCAGAGCCACAAGTTCTTTGCCTGGTATTGAGGACACTCGAGGACTTGAAGCCACCGGCACTAGTTGACCAGCATGAGCCTCTCTGCTTGTATCAGTGAAATTCGTTTTAGGTAGCATTGATATTCTGCTGAGGCTCTGAAGGAAGTC
>NC_025690.1:23034314-23040986 GCF_000633955.1 Camelina sativa
AGCATCGATATTATACCCTCCATCTCCTGCTTCTTTGGATAAGTGCATGATAGCTGGTAGCAACTGAATGCTGAGAAGCAAAACATATGGATATACCAAGGGGTCTTTACCATTCTTCGTGTAGTATGAAGGCTCAAATTTATTGAGATAGGCCTGAAGATCATCTAAACTGTACGGTGCAAGGCCATCATTCAGGACCACAGATGAAGATCCACCAGTGACGTCCCTTATGCATGATAATTTGAACCATAAGAAATCTTCAATTGTGTTGAATAGTGTAGACAGATCCCTCAGTATGCGCTCAATTTGCCTACGGGAGCCAGAAATGATGGTGTAGAGTAAAAGTTTCTTCTGCATGTTGACTGATTTTCCGCGAGTTACCTCAGCACCAGGAGTATCATAAGCGTCCTTAAAACACATAGCAGGCTGTACAAAAAGTCAAAACTAGGATCAGTAGAAAGCACACCCAAACAGTCAATATGAGGGTAGCCAGTTAAAATGGCTGCTGCATAAGAGGTAGAGTGCATACCGAACAAAAAGTTATAACAATTCTAGCTTGACTTCTTAAAGTAGTTAGGGGAAATTAATAGTTTTCAGCTAGACGTATCGACAGTAATTCAAGGAAAGTGAACTAGTACTAAGTTTTAAGTCAAGGTATAGGAAATCCTTACTCTAAATGGCAAGCCTCGTTCTTTTGAAGTGTTAAGTTTCTTCACAACCTCTCCATAGATGTATGCCTTTTTCTCATGAATGGGTATGTTAGCCAGAGCCACAAGTTCTTTGCCTGGTATTGAGGACACTCGAGGACTTGAAGCCACCGGCACTAGTTGACCAGCATGAGCCTCTCTGCTTGTATCAGTGAAATTCGTTTTAGGTAGCATTGATATTCTGCTGAGGCTCTGAAGGAAGTCACGTTTTTCTTTTCTCCAATCCTCCTGCCAAGTTAATTCACATGCAATATTTAGCATCCAAACCCTCTAATATATCCTGTCACTAAGCAAATCATCCATATCCATGAAAATTCTCTTTAAAGATTATTGATTGCATAGTACAAATGTACTTTTGACAACTTTTAAGTAGGAATCAACAAAATATGTGCCTCTGTAACGAGTTATCAATCTTTGTATGCAATAGCATAATGGGAAGAACCCAAATGCTAGGAGGAAAAAGAAGTAAGGATAAAGTTAAAGTGGAAATATGGATAGCAAGAATACAAACCTCCAGCACTTTCATCATGTAGTCATTAAAGCTTCGAACATTATCCTTTTGGGCTTCCTGTATAGCTGATACCATAGCCATTTCATGAACCTAAAACAAAACAATAAATAACACATATCATAAAGGCCATGCATCGCCAAGACAACCAATCTATATTATAATATATGTAGTAAACATTCGAGAAACAGAAGTACCTGTTGCAGGTATTCTTCAACGCTCGTCGCCTCAGCAGGAAACACATCCTCAAATGTGGTCTTTGAAGAGTATTTAAAAATGGAAAAAGATTAGAAAAAACATCACATAGTGGCAGAAGAAATTAATCACATTTGAAAAGCAGACGGCAAGCTGAGATATGTGTAAGCAAGAAAGCATACAAAGGTAGGAGTCTATACCAATAAGCAGACAACAGCAAGAGATGATGAATTCGTTTGCAAAAAACAAAACTACTTATTCTTATCTCAAGGCAAAAAAACACAAAGTAATCCTTCAAGCACATGATAAGCAGAATCAGCTAAGATGAAATATAGAATAAGACAAATATTCACCTTGAGCTCAAAAGATTTAAGATCACGAGCTAGTTGCTCTGCATTGATTCCCTCCCGTGCGAGTAGTCTGCAATGTCCAACAACAACAACAAAAAAAAAGACAATAGAATCAACACTTGCTTGTGGACAAAAGCTACTCCCATTTGAAAAGTTGAATGGGAGAATCAAAACAAAACCACAACTGATTGACAATATAAAACTGAAGAGGATTTACCTAGTGGCAGCAATAGACTGAGAAGGAGCTTCGTTCCTTAGGGTTTTAGCCTTGAGCTTCTTCGATAACGCTTCCAACTGATCTAAATTTCTCTGATAGCGACACAGACACATATCAATCTTACTAATCTTAAATGTTGAAACAACTTAATTTCCGGAGAAACCAGTCGGTCGGAGGAGAAAGGGAAAAAAAAAGAAAAAAGCAGCGGAAAGAAGAACCTGAAGAGGAGGAAACTGAGAAGAAGGAGCAGCTTGCTCCAGAAGCTTCGACGAAGAATGGAGAAGATCAGTCCAACCACTCATCTCTTGGTCGTTCGCCATTGATTTTGGATTCGAGGCTTCGAACTAAACTACGCGGTCGGGGAAGAGACAAAGAGAGAGGGTTTTCGAGATTTAAAANCATTGATTCCCTCCCGTGCGAGTAGTCTGCAATGTCCAACAACAACAACAAAAAAAAAGACAATAGAATCAACACTTGCTTGTGGACAAAAGCTACTCCCATTTGAAAAGTTGAATGGGAGAATCAAAACAAAACCACAACTGATTGACAATATAAAACTGAAGAGGATTTACCTAGTGGCAGCAATAGACTGAGAAGGAGCTTCGTTCCTTAGGGTTTTAGCCTTGAGCTTCTTCGATAACGCTTCCAACTGATCTAAATTTCTCTGATAGCGACACAGACACATATCAATCTTACTAATCTTAAATGTTGAAACAACTTAATTTCCGGAGAAACCAGTCGGTCGGAGGAGAAAGGGAAAAAAAAAGAAAAAAGCAGCGGAAAGGGGAACCTGAAGAGGAGGAAACTGAGAAGAAGGAGCAGCTTGCTCCAGAAGCTTCGACGAAGAATGGAGAAGATCAGTCCAACCACTCATCTCTTGGTCGTTCGCCATTGATTTTGGATTCGAGGCTTCGAACTAAACTACGCGGTCGGGGAAGAGACAAAGAGAGAGGGTTTTCGAGATTTAAAACCTTTTTTCGTTTTAATTTTCTTTTAATTTGTTTTATGTTTTTTTTTTACTCTTTCATGACGAAATAGATTACCACTAGTGATTTCACTTTTACCCACACCANGTTGCTCTGCATTGATTCCCTCCCGTGCGAGTAGTCTGCAATGTCCAACAACATCAAAGACAATAGAATCAACACTTGCTTGTGGACACTAGCTACTCCCATTTGAAAGGTTGAGTAATGAAGGAACATTTCAATTGTTTCATTCTCCCACCCAAATTAGCACTCCACAACTGATTGAAAATATAAAACTGAAGGTGAAGGGGATTACCTAGTGGCAGCAATAGACTGAGAAGGAGCTTCGTTCCTTAGGGTTTTAGCCTTGAGCTTCTTCGATAACGCTTCCAACTGAGCAGCTTTAACCGCATGGTTGGACATCCCGAGGTTAGAGCAGAACCTTCTCTGCAATATCAGCAAGTAGAGAGCTATGAAACCACAAATTCAATGCAGCCAACAAAATCAAGAGAGCCATATTTAAATAAAAGAATACACTAGAATCAGCAACATATTATTCTATGCAGANTACCCACACCAGTAAATAGGATTTTGAGCCATTGCCTTCAATTTCTGGCTTTTTTTTTTCCATTAAATTTGCTCTTTATACTTCACCGATTACAAAAAATTTTGGGGTTTAACTATTTTAGCTTTTTATTTTCAAGTTAAGCAACCAATGAAATAACACAATTTCTAGTTTAAAAGCGACAAAAGAATAATCTCTGTTTTGTCAAAAGGCTCAACAAGTCAAAAATGTAGCATAGGCGTTAATAGATGCAACCATGAGCAATGATACACTCGTATGGCGGCAACTCAACAAGTTTCGTGGCTTTAACAACCCTTTCGGAGCCAAGTTTTTTCTCGCCGTTATACGACGATATGGAACTAAAAGTGAGGACAAAATAGTTCATACTATAGAATAATAATATTCTTTTTTTTTCCATGGTTCTTCAACGCATTACAAGAATCTTATAGCAAAAGGGACTCCAAAAACGATTTGAAAAAGACCAATAGCCTCTCTACTAGAGAGGGACAATTGCTTTTGTATCTTCCTCAATATATGGATTTAATATAAGATAGGTTCTCTATTGCATGCATAATAGAAGAATAAAAAGAAAGATCTTCAAGGACTTGAGAGGTTTTTGAGATCCTCTTCCTTGGCATACCAGCTTGGTGCTATCTTTGACAGATGTGGATACAAGTCTTTGTATGAATTCCTTATTGTCCCTTCTGCTACTCCTGTCGCTGTCGATATGTCTGCATCATCTCATGTATTTAATCAGTCTAAAGGTTTTTGATGATTTCAACTCTTTTACTCGAATAAATGCGCCAGGAAAAAGAAAGAAAACAAACAAACCTTTGAGAGTCTTCTTGTCATCAGAAAGCTGGGTTATGATATAAATGACCACTGCCGCTATTGATATAGGGCTCCTCCTGCAAGATCCCAAATAGAGATCTTTCAGTTCTGCTATGTCCATCTTGGTCACGAGTATCTGGGGAGAAATAACTGAAACGTACCTTATGTCAAATTCCTCAGATTTTTGCACAGCTTCCTGAGCAGCTTTAACCGCATGGTTGGACATCCCGAGGTTAGAGCAGAACCTTCTCTGCAATATCAGCAAGTAGAGAGCTATGAAACCACAAATTCAATGCAGCCAACAAAATCAAGAGAGCCATATTTAAATAAAAGAATACACTAGAATCAGCAACATATTATTCTATGCAGGTTCAGACAAACTCACCATGAAATCACCAGCGTGAATAGTGCCTAGTTCCACAGACTGGCCAGTCTCCAGTCCCAATGTTTTAACAATGTAGTCTTTGGCTCGGCCAATTTCCTTCTTTGTTGCCCCATTGGCAATGACGCATATTTCTATACACAAAGTACATAAGTTTGATTGACTTATGGCAAAGCTATATCAAGAGATAACAAGACTCTCTCTCAAATGAGAAATCTTTGAAATGTACCCTTAATAGTANTTATTGTCCCTTCTGCTACTCCTGTCGCTGTCGATATGTCTGCATCATCTCATGTATTTAATCAGTCTAAAGGTTTTTGATGATTTCAACTCTTTTACTCGAATAAATGCGCCAGGAAAAAGAAAGAAAACAAACAAACCTTTGAGAGTCTTCTTGTCATCAGAAAGCTGGGTTATGATATAAATGACCACTGCCGCTATTGATATAGGGCTCCTCCTGCAAGATCCCACATAAAGATCTTTCAGTTCTGCTATGTCCATCTTGGTCACGAGTATATGGGGAGAAATAACTGAAACGTACCTTATATCAAATTCCTCAGATTTTTGCACAGCTTCCTGAGCAGCTTTAACCGCATGGTTGGACATCCCGAGGTTAGAGCAGAACCTTCTCTGCAATATCAGCAAGTAGAGAGCTATGAAACCACAAATTCAATGCAGCCAACAAAATCAAGAGAGCCATATTTAAATAAAAGAATACACTAGAATCAGCAACATATTATTCTATACAGGTTCAGACAAACTCACCATGAAATCACCAGCGTGAATAGTGCCTAGTTCCACAGACTGGCCAGTCTCCAGTCCCAATGTTTTAACAATGTAGTCTTTGGCTCGGCCAATTTCCTTCTTTGTTGCCCCATTGGCAATGACGCATATTTCTATACACAAAGTACATAAGTTTGATTGACTTATGGCAAAGCTATATCAAGAGATAACAAGACTCTCTCTCAAATGAGAAATCTTTGAAATGTACCCTTAATAGTACGTGGCTTGTCCTCCTGTCGACAGGCAATGTACAGGCAGGCTGCATAAAGTGCATCCTGATTTCTTCCCCTGCTTGACTTTTGATCCTCCAACCTCTTATATATCTCATTAGCCCGATCCTACACATAGCAAACGGCCAACAAAGCTGTAAATGAATACGCACAAATTGACAAATAAGTTCCACTAACATATACACAGACGAACAAGCTTACCTTGATAGTCGCAACAAGTCCCAACCTGGAAAAAACAAATATCAACCAAGTGAGTATTCTCCCACGGAACAGTATAATGTAAAAATACACAGCAAAACATGAGTCGGGCAATACAAAACAAACACTCTAAACCAACAGCAGCAACAACACCTCTTCAAGTACAGACAAACACAACATTAAAGTGCAAGGGAAGACAAAACTCTCTCAATGAAACATTAAAAAGGAACCTCCTTTTGTTCTGTAACTGACAATGTGGTTTCTCAAACGTGTAACAATAACGCAAGAGGTGGATCCGGTAACAAGATTCCCAAATAACGAAAGGTGTGTGATATAAATCAAAGCAAGCACATACGAAAACCAATCTCCAAGCGGATACAACCTTGTACTCTCATTAGAAACCATGTGATCTAAACGCTTTCAATGCTTAGTAAAGTCCAAATCCAATATCTCAGAAGGGGATCTCAAAAGGGAGATAAACGAAAAAAATCAGAAATGGGACTACCTTTCAGACATGGTGGCGATAGTTTTAAAGGCTTGAATCAAACCGCGATCGGAGTTGGAGTTACGGTTCTGCCACCTCCCGAGAGAAGAAGACAAGAAATCACCGGAGGAACCATTGGGCTTGGCGATGACAGTGGTGAGAGCACTATCGGCGAGAAGAGGGTTGGTTGGACCACCGACACGGTTGGGATCGCTGTTGGAAGACTCATTAGCGAAGGTACGCCACTCAGAGGTCTC
>NC_025690.1:23041157-23053714 GCF_000633955.1 Camelina sativa
TTGAATCAAACCACGATCGGAGTTGGAGTTACGGTTCTGCCACCTCCCGAGAGAAGAAGACAAGAAATCACGGGAGGAACCATTGGGCTTGGCGATGACAGTGGTGAGAGCACTATCGGCGAGAAGAGGGTTGGTTGGACCACCGACACGGTTGGGATCGCTGTTGGAAGACTCATTAGCGAAGGTACGCCACTCAGAGGTCTCGTCGATGGAGTGAGATTCCAAAACCAAACCACACTCGGAGCAAAGGGTGTCTCCCGCTGAGTGATCGAATACCAACTCCGTCTCCTTCTTACAATCCGTACAATACGCATCCGACATGATTACACAAGAACCCTAATTTTTTTTAACCCAGAAAAAAAAATTAAAATCAACAACCCTAAAAAATCGAGATCTTAATCGGTTGGTTTACAAGGGTTCCTTTCGATTTCTTCTTCTCTCGTCTTCTTCTTCTTCGCGAGAGAGAGAGAAAAAAAAAAGGGAGACAAAGAAACTAAAACACGAGATGCAACTTTGTGGAGAGAAGGAGAGAAACCGTAGGTTTGTGTCCTGATTTATAGACAAAGACATAGGGACAAGTTTCCCTGCGGTGAGATGCACCCTGTAGAGATGATCTATATCGTTGGTTTCACTGGGACCTACTAATAATCAATCGGACGGTTTATTAATTTTCTCCAGCGATTGACGTTTGTTTTATTTTATTTGTAATACAGTATAGCTTTGCTTGTCCGTTTTAGGAGGACAGAAGAAAAATAAATAAGTGACTTGTTAGGGAAGTCATACCGGTCGCATGTGTTGGATTTAGTTGGAAGAGTTTTGGAGTGTTTGGATATGTAAATTAAAAAAAAACTTGGTAGTTGTTTGGATATTGGAAGATACAATAAAACTGGCATTGAGCTTATGTACTTTTGTTAATCCATAAATGGGTCACTCTAATGGACTCTTTTGAACTTGGTTCAATACATAACCAAAATACATAAACCAAATTTTTGGGTAATTTTATACCTGAAATAGCTAAACATTAGTACGTGAGACAAAAAACTGATAAATTCACTTTTGAAGATGACACGTTATATATCACCCCTTTTTGTTTTTGTACGTGTCTCACAAAATTTACAGAAATTAATTGTTTGAAATGAAATATGAATGCTTTGGATTTGACATATAAAGGATTCTGTAACTTCACAATTTTTTTTTTAATCCTATATTTTTACTCAGGATAAGTTTTTACCCTTTATATTATGACTATAATTAATCTTTTATATTTAAGATATTGCTTTGTAAACCAAAGAAAAATGATATATAATCCTATATCTAATGTTATTACTTATTACACCAGACATTAAATGTCACAGAATTTATTTTTATTAGTTGTACATTTTTACCATGCCATATTATATAGAAGTCTGCAGCAATTTTAATATTCCATCAGTGACCAAAATAAAGAATATTGCATTAACTGTAGTCTTGTAGATTATTAAAATTGTTGGCATCGTATCATTTATCTATCTCCGATGATTTCCATTTACCAAAACATTGAAACATTTGGGCATAAGTGCATAACAACAAGCCAGGTAAACATTCTACGACAAGAAGATGGACTTGTATCCTCCCGGAGTAAAAAGGTAATATGCGCCATCATTCACAAAACTTATAGGGTTTATTTGGTGATTGCGAAAAGGTTAGCTTAAGTAGCGAAGTACGCAGGGAATGTGACTAACACGAGAGAAAAATAAGACAGAAGTAAATCTGAAAAAAATGATATGTATTACATGTGCTTGGATAGTAATTGGCCAAAGATAACTTGGCATTCTATATATTGTAAGATGAAAAAGGCTTTTAACACAAAACAGCCGGAGAGAAACAATTACTACGTTTGCTATATAAGATGATTATAATCACAATTCAGAGCCAAATAAGCGGGATTCAATGTTTAAGTTTTCTAGTATATACTACTTTAGAACAGGTGATGGAACTAAATTGTTTGAACTTTGCATATACCATAATTGATTCTGTCGATAGACATATGATATATGCGATGATACATGGGTATGAATACATAGCAAGAGTTCCAAATCGCAATGTTTTGGTCTTTGGTCTTCACTAAATTCAATTTCTGTAGTGGATCAAAAGCAATTCGCGATGATACATATGTAGAAATATAATAATATATTGTTGAAAAGGTAACATATCGATCGTGTTGTGTGGGTAGCATTGGATATTGTAACAAGTGCTACCGCGATATAACATTACCATTTCCAGAAAACAATACTATATATGTCATTATGTCAAGAAACATGCAAATGCAATTAGAGAAAACAACATACATGCTAGGAAATGTTCCCATAAGAAACCATAATCAAGAACAAACACATGGGATTAACGAAACAAAACAAAAGGTTGCTTATTCTATCAAATATATAGAAGCCCTGATTTATTAAATAAAGGTTTGTAAATCCTTCGATAAAGGGATCCAGCCTTAGGATTCAATTCACTCAAATCTGGTTTGATTTAATGGAAAATAAAGTGAAACGGTGATATATAACGGTCTTGCTTCCAAAGGCAGATTCGTTTTGTTAGCAAGTTTTTGGCGGAGATTAAACTTTGAACACGTCAAGATTCGATCTCTCCATTTTTTTTTTAAAAACTAAAGATTTATAATTCATTTTAAATCGTCATCATATCTATGCTGCAAAGTCACATTGTGAATCTTTCATTTAAGGATCATCCAACTAGATCATTATTTTGTTTTTTCTTAATTTTCAAAAGAAAATTATGTATCCTTGTTTTTTTTATTAATCTAGACAATTTTACCAAACTAATTATTTGGTCTTCATATAATTGGGGTCGGCTCAATAATGGTGGCGGTCATGTGCCAACGCGGGAAGAATAAAGAAAATGTATCAAATAGTCGTTGTAAAGATGATAAATTGTAGTTCTAAAAGTTATACCATACTTATAAATTTTATTTCACTCGGACCTAATTCAAGATTCCACCATTGACAGAGATTTATCAATCAAAATACAGTAGTATAAGATAATAAAGTCATTAAATTTCCAAACCATTACAAAAATTTATCCGACAGTTTCTGACAATAAAGCTAAAAGCAGAAGAAGAGAAATACAAATCTAACAGTTAATCTATCGTCTGAATTTTGTATAAGTCTTTGGAACTTGGAAGGGATGAGATCTCATTGTAGTCTCAAATTATAATACTCATTTTAATATTGCAATTTTTATGGTTAATAATTGACAAAGATACAGTTCGTTCCATTTGGTAAATTGGTATAGAGTAAAGCGAATAGCTAGCTCATAAGTCATAATCATATTATGCGAAATCCGTTGTCAAAGCGGTTGTTCTGCATCATGCACATGCACCACCAAAAAAAAAAAAGAGAACATATGAACCTTTTTTAAAAACGTCACGCCGTTCTAGGCCCACGAAACCAAATGCTACGCCGTTTTCTAGTTAAACTCTCTTTGACTTTTGACCAAACCATTGAGTTGACAGCCGTCTCCTCTCTGTTGTTTCCGTGTTCTTACCCAAAACGAGAGGAAAGTCCACTAAACCCCAAATACTATTAATTAAAAACTGGTATCTAATTGAGATGCTACCTTTCATCATTGTTTCACTCGGTTCCATATATAGTCTGTATGTATATATGCGTATGTATTAAAAAGTCTCTTTGTATCCTCATAGTCAGAGTCACCCATCTTATCTCTCTTTCTCTCTCTGCTTCGTCCCCAAGAAAAGTGAAAAACTAATCTCTGTTTTTGTGCTTGAAACGTAACCGAAATCACCAAGATCGATCAGACCAGACCCTTCATCAACATCGAAAGCCTGCGTTCTGGGTTTTCAGAAGATGGTGCAGTACCAGAGATTAATCATCCACCATGGAAGAAAAGAGGAAAGTGGTGGAAGCGGTTGCTGCTACTCCAAGAGAGCTAAACGAAACTTTCGTTGTCTTCTCTTTTTTTCTCTCCTCTCTTGCTGTTTCGTCTTGTCTCCTTATTACCTATTCGGCTTCTCAACTCTCTCCCTCCTAGGTACTTAACTACT
Source organism: Camelina sativa (assembly GCF_000633955.1). Taxonomy (NCBI): domain Eukaryota; kingdom Viridiplantae; phylum Streptophyta; class Magnoliopsida; order Brassicales; family Brassicaceae; genus Camelina; species Camelina sativa. The sequence goes on from NC_025690.1 coordinate 23,045,218, forward strand.
TACTATATCTCTCTCTCTAACTCTAACACACCCAATCTTATTTTTGTCTATTTGATCTGTCACTTATCTCTCTGTTTTTTACTCTTTTCCAGATTCGTTCCGCAGAGAAATCGAAGGTCTTAGTTCCAACGAGCCATTCACTACCCCTCTGTGCTCAGAAATCTCCAATGGTTAGTCTTTTGTTTTTGTTTCTTTTTCAAAAATCTTATCCCGATTCATTCTTTTACCAAAGCCTGAAAAAAACAGAGTTTTGATCTCTTCATCTTGATATTAGAGACAGAGTTTTTGAAAACTTATTGATTCTTCTTTTTGTACGCAGGAACCATTTGTTGCGACAGAAGCGGTTTGAGATCTGATATATGTGTTATGAAAGGTGATGTCCGATTAAACTCCGCTTCTTCCTCAGTCTTCCTCTTTACCGCCTCCACCAAGGACAACACAAAACCGGAAAAGATCAAACCTTACACGAGAAAATGGGAGACTAGTGTGATGGACACTGTTCAAGAACTCAGCCTCATCACCAAAGATTCGAACAAATCTTCAGATAGTGTATGCGATGTGTTCCACGATGTTCCTGCTGTGTTCTTCTCCACTGGTGGATACACGGGAAACGTATACCACGAATTTAACGACGGGATCATCCCTTTGTTTATAACTTCGCAGCATTACAAGAAAAAAGTTGTGTTTGTCATCGTTGAGTATCATGATTGGTGGGAGATGAAGTATGGAGACATCGTTTCGCAGCTCTCGGATTACCCTCTGGTTGATTTCAATGGAGATGCGAGAACTCATTGTTTCAAAGAAGCTACAGTTGGATTGCGTATTCACGACGAGTTAACTGTGAATTCTTCACTGGTCAATGGGAATCAAACCATTGTTGACTTCCGAAACGTTTTGGATCGTGGTTATACTCATCGTATCCAAAGCTTGGTCCAGGAGGAAACAGAGGCCAACGTGACCGCAGTACCCGATTTCAAGAAGAAGCCAAAACTGGTGATTCTATCAAGAAACGGATCATCGAGGGCGATACTTAACGAGAAACTTCTCGTGGAGCTAGCAGAAGAAATAGGATTTAATGTCGAGGTTCTAAGACCACAAAAGACAACGGAAATGGCTAAGATTTATCGTTCGATGAACACGAGCGATGTAATGATCGGTGTACATGGAGCAGCAATGACTCATTTCCTATTCTTGAAACCGAAAACAGTCTTCATTCAGATCATCCCGTTAGGGACGGATTGGGCGGCAGAGACATACTATGGAGAACCGGCGAAGAAGCTAGGATTGAAGTACATTGGATACAAGATTGCGCCGAGAGAGAGCTCTTTATATGAAGAATATGGTAAAGATGATCCTGTAATCCGAGATCCGGATAGTCTCAACGATAAAGGATGGGAATATACTAAGAAAATATATCTACAAGGACAAAACGTGAAGCTTGACTTGAGAAGATTTAGAGAAACGTTAACTCGTTCCTACGATTTCACAATCAGAAGGAGATTTAGAGATGAAGTTCCTCGTTTACTTGTTACATAGAGAGATATTGTAGAGAAAGGACGTAAAGGAAGTGTTACATTTTGCTCTTTTTTTGTAAAGTTTTTGATGAGAGAATTAAATTCATTTTTTCGTAAAGATAATACAGTAAATCAATACACGCTTCGGGTTGATCCCAATTGTGTGGGAGATGGAGACTCTATCATAGTGTTTGCGAGAATAGATGATCCATCTACTATTCCAGAGGATGTCAATGATTTAGTAAAACAAAGAACAAAAGAACGCAGCCAGAAAAATTACCGAGAAGCAGACGTACTTCGCAACAAGATCAATGACTGAAGGTATTGAAACACTTGTTCGGAGGTACCTAAGGTACTGAAGTAGTTAAAATATTTGTACAAAAGTTGAGCCTAATAGGCTTGCCACTGAATTATTAATTTCTTTCTTTCTTAAAAAAATGAATTATTAAGATTTTTAATCGTGTGACTCATTAGTTGAACCAAAATAAAATAACTCAAATAGATTATGGCCTTGAATGGATGTGGTTTTTCAAATGGTTTTTGGTTTTAGATTTTTCAAAAATTTATTTTTTAACCATTTAAGATTTTATGAAAAATGGTTTCTCTAAAAAAAATAGGAAATCCAGATTCTTGAAGATTTTACTAATTTCTTAACAAAATTCAAAATCCCAATTCAATGAGTTTTTGAGATTTCCTCTAAAAAAACATTTTTTCTAATTTTTTCTTTGTTTTTAAATTTATTTTGCAAAATCTAAAAACCAAAATCAAAAAACAAAAATCTATAATCTAAAAACTACCTAATATCTCTCAAACATTCATGGCCTTAATATTATAGAAATTTTGAAGCTCCCAAATAATAGATTGTACGCTCTACACCAAGGTTTACCACAATATTCCAACCAATAAATAACTCACTGCCATGTCTCAGTTAGTTCCATAAGCCCATATTAAGCCTAATTTATATGGGCTTAGATAAATAAAATAAGCCTTTTCTTACGGGTCGAGAAGATTTTATAGGTTTGGTTACTCTGAGTGAGTGAGTGAGTGAGCGAGTTCGAATTATCTCACGAATCCTAGGGGTGCATTAAACTAAATATTTTATAAGATTTTAGGGTATTCTTAAAATCCCTGTTATTTAATTGGTGATTCTTAAAAATCTTTTAAAATCTAGTGTTTTTGAATTTGAAATTTATAGAAATTATTTAAAATAATTCACAATCATCTGTTATTGAATTAATAATTTATAAATTTCACTTAAAATCTATTGTTATTCAAAATATCACAATTTTTTTTTAAAAAAGAATTTTAAGTGATTCTAACAGATTTTTAAAACATTTTTAGTTGAAAAATATGAGCGATAAAATCACACCCTCAAAGGTGCGACTTTAAAGGATTTCAAACAAAAGAATAAAAAAAGGAGTACGAAACCAATTGCATAATTTTTACGTTTTCTCTCTCTCTCGTCGTCTCTCACGTCCGGCTGTGGGATATGAAAACGCCGATCGACATCTATGTGGAGATCAAGAGATTGTCCAAGGAAGGGAAAACGATCTCGGCCAAGACAGTGCAAACGCTCGCCGGACAAGAAGGCGCAAACCAGGCAGCGTATCCTACTTACTTCGTTGGTCGTTTGGGTGAGGATGTGTATGGGAAGCTTATTGCTGAGGCGTTGGTGTTCCCGGGTTCATCTGAATTACGTGACATCTGTGAATGATGGGCCAACGGGACACGTCGTGGTCATGTTTCAGTCGGATAGTTAGAATTCGTTAATCATTGTTGGTGGTGCTACCGTGCTAATATGAAAGCTTGGCCTGAGAAGTTGAGTAGTGATGATATTGAGATCGTGAATGCTTGTATTTTCATGCTTCAAAGAGAGATCCCAAATGCTAAGGTTACATTAAAAATTTAATTTTAAATTACTTGTGAGAGTTGTTGTAGTAATATTAGGGAAGCTCTATTGAAATTGAAATGATGCCAGTGGTAACAATGTAGAGGAATGGATCGTCGATCAGATGCATACGTAAATTACTTTCTCCCTTAATCGTAAAGTGTTGTTGGTATCACTTAATTCTTTTCTAGCTCAGTTCAAGAGTTGGTGTTTGTAGGTAAGACCTGTGGTGGAAACTGGCTATGAGAATCTTCTACTTGTGCGGCTGTTATTGGAGACGTAGATACCTTGTATTCGAAAGTCTACAGTGAGTGAATCAGAACATTCTTCATTGAACTTAGTTTGGTTTAAGAGATTATATTTGTATTGTAGATGATGAAGATAAAAATGCTTTGATCGATTTGTTTGGAAAAGTTAGAGACGATTGGATTAACGAGGACTTGACAACTTGGATCGGTGCCAATAGGTATGTCTTCAACATCAAAGACTACTAGGAAAAACAAGTTTGAGACCAATATTGTACAAACAATTAAGTCAAGGTTCCAAATTTTCTTGCACATTTAGCTTTGATATATAGCGTATACTATATATGCAGATTCTATCCAGGAGTTTCAGATGCACTCAAATTTGCCAGCTCAAAGATTTACATTGTTACCACAAAACAGGTGCAGTAGTAATGATTCCATTCCAATTCATAACTGTCTCGTCTGTCGCTATCATAAGTATGCGTCAGTAGACTAGATATATTGGTTGATCATATATATATGTTTAGACTAGAACATTTAGCTTGTTCACTTTTCTCTTTAAGACTTTAAAATCGTTCCCCGTGACGTTGAAACAGAAAAAAAGAACAAGAGAACAAATCACATATAATAACGATGCTCTCCTTATATTTTATTTTAAATATCCTAAAATCATCCAAAATCCAATTATAAAATCTCAGCAAATCACAAATCATTTTTCCTAATCTCTAACAAATAACCACAAATCTCATAAAATACATTCAAATCTCTCAAAATTCTAAAATATTAAAATCCCACCAAATTTTCTAAAATATCAAGTTCAATACACCCTCCCTAGTTTCCGATTCCAATCCAAACAAATGAGAGCATGTGCGTGCCAAGGAGGTAACAAGATAAAAATTTCGATTTCAAACCCTAGAAAATTGATCTTTTTTTCGTTTTTCTAACCTTTTTAGGGCTGTGAATTTTTTAATATTTTTTTTTGGTAATATGGTTGCATCTGGGAACGAGGCAACGATAGCTGTGGAAAGGCTTCTTGAGAGTATGGCTGCAGTGAATGCAAATCTGCAAATGAGTGATGAAGAATTTGTGGCCTGGCAGAGCGCGCTTCAGAATCATTTGAATAGAGTGATTGCAGCGCGACAGGAACCTGAGCAGATGTGATCTGTTTTACTGCTTTTTTTAACTAGTCTGTTGTGTTCATTGGTCGAAATTTAAATTTATTATGCCTTTAGTTTAGTTAGTGGATTCTGAGCTCGAGCTCTTGTAATAATATGATTTGAACCTATTTCTTTCTGTAGTATAAAAATATAATCCTGCGTCTAGTTTACATATTTTGTTTTCTCTGAATTTTATTGTTATTCGTTAAGATAATAAAATCAATTTCTTCTAAATTAAATATTAGGAAATTTTTAAGCACAAAAGGATGTAATAATATATTTAATTAATAAACTCAATCGCCGTCTCTATCTCAGCCTTTTTCCTATAAAACACTTTTCTTTTGGGGTTTTTGGGTTTAGTTCGATCCGGATTACACAGAGATATGGGGAGAGAGAGGGTTAAGATGAAGATGAAGATGAAGCTGAAGCTGAAGCTGAAGAGGAAGCCAAAAGAGTTGCGGAAGAAGGCGAGAGTGCTCTGCGATTTCTGCGGAGTATCCACCACCCGCAGGTATATCTTCTTCACAGTACAATCTTGACGAACAAGTGTTCTGTTTTCTAAGGTTTAGGTAATTTGTTGAACTAGCTCTTAGGTTATCGATATGGAACCCTAGCCATCGCAAAATCTGATCCTGGAGTTTCTTTTGATTGGTTAGCTTTTAGCCTATTACTATAGGGATCCCTATAGCTCTAGGTTCTAAGTTTTGGTCTGTTAAGGTTCATGATTGTACTCTTCAACATAAGTACTACTATGCTTGTAATCATCAAACCAACCGTTTAAAACCTAAACCCTGACTTCTTCTGGGTTTCCAGATACGAACAAAGCCCACACAAACAAGAACATGAAGCACTGGTATGTTCACAAATATCCGCAACTCTTTTCAAGTCATCAACTTTTTATCTTTCTCTCTGTTTTGATTGGTTCTTACACCACTTGCCTAGTCTATGGAGAGCGAACTCAAGAGATTAAGGCTTTTGACCAGGTATATATAACTCATTTAACATTTTCCCGTTTCTTATTCTTAAGTTTGTCTATTTCTTTCTTTTCCACTGCTGTTCATATGAGCTGTCATTTATATTCCCAGGAGAATGACTGGTAAGGATCTCGACGGTTCGAGTTTCGAGGAGCTGCTATTACTTAGAAACCATCTAGACCGAGTCATGGACATTGTGACCAACCAAAAGGTTGCTTAATACACAAATTTTATAGGCAGGAAACTGATGAGACGACTTCTTTCTCCTATTAATGAAAATGTAGTTAAAACATCTTGTTTAAATTTATTACAGGACAAAATAAAGCTCGAAAAGGCAGAAAGGCTGCGCCAACAGGTAAAGATTTTAAACAGTACATTACCCAACAAAACAAGATTTGTTTGTGAAGTTTTGAATTGATGTGGAAGAAGGCAATGCTTATATTGCGTCTTCTTTGTTTTCTTATTTTTTCGTTTTTCCTTATAGATCCACCATGTTTGATCTTGCAGTATTCTTCTTTCATTTTTGCAGAAGAAGGAAGCAGGGGATGAGAATGAAGGTTGGAGGAGAAGAGTTTTGGTTCCTTGCAGGTAATCTTGTTGTTGCTAAAAAGGATTTTTTTCTTGGTTGGGTTTGTCCAAAGGGTTTAGGTTTCTTTTGTTGAATCAGTACTTGGGGTAAAAAAGTAGATATGGAATCAGTTGTTTTATTGCTGAATCCGATCCTCCCGTTAGAGATCACTTATGGAATCAGGTTAGGTTCCAAGTTGGTGCAGAAAAACATTGTCTTTCTTTTTTTTTTTTTATTGGACCAATTGTGCAAAAGTAAAGCCTGACTTGTTCTGGGTATATATGTAACAGATCTGGAGAGAGACAAGAGAAACAAGCTGATAAAGCACCACCACCACCACTGGTACCTATTTATATGTATATATTCACTTGCGGTCATGTCTCTTCTTTTTTTTGCCTCTCATTGCTTCTGTTATTGCAGTCTCGAAGTCAGATAGAATACGAGAGACGAAAAGCTGAATCCATGCACAGCAAATTCGAGAGATTATGGCTGTTGAAGGAGTAATGACATTTTACACTCTTATTACTCTGCATAATAATAATGTTTTTTTAACACTTTGGTTCTTATCGGGTTTTTTTTCTTTTGAATCCTCCTCACAGGAGAATGAATGGTAGAGAGCTGACAGGTATGACAATCATTGAGCATTACTTACTTCTAGATCAGCTGTACCAAGGATTTCGAGGTCTGAATGAGCATCTTTGAGCATCAAAGATGATCAAGAATTGAACAATTTGCAATGCTATGCAAGACTCATTTGCAATGATATGAATGACATGTTTGCATTTTGGTTTGCATATAAGAATAATTTAATATTCTGAATCCATAATGTCATTACAGTTTGACCAAAGTAAAACATTTGGTCTAGTCTTGAATCGATGGTTCAACAAAACAAACCCCCAAGAAGAGCAGTTTTGGAAAAATATTCGAAAAATACCAAAATCAATCAATATAGACAAGAGAAAAGAAAAGAAGGGAAAGATAAGTAACGTCAATGTGTCTCATTCGCATTCACATCTCTATAAACTAGTGGATGGGTAAAGAAAAGTGCTTTTGACATTGAAGGTGAATCTCATCTAGTTTGAGGATACTAAAACGCCGCAACGTTGGAGAAGAAAAGACCTCTCTCTCTCATCTTGCTTACAAATTTTCACATAAGCAGATTTTTTCTAGGTTTGAGAATTCACTGATGCTTTTTTTGGTAACATGTATGTATGAGTGAAACTTGGTGTAATGTATGTGTCAAGGTGGAAACCGGGGGTTTAAGAGGGTTCTAATTCTAAATAAGGTAGGCCCTTAAAACGCAGCCCAAAAAATAATAGACGCAGCCCAAATAAAAAACCTAAATTAAAATTATAAACGCTTAATTTGTTTCCTTTTTTTTTCTTTTTCTAGTCGTTCTATATACAGTATATGTTCCCAATTTCCCCATACAAGTATGTATAGTATAACCATCTCGCAGTTTCGTTCGATCCGACGACTATGAAGAAGAAGAAGATGAGAGTGCCCTGCAATTTCTGCGAGTTCTCCAGCAACAGGTTATTAGAATAAGAATCCTTATATGTGTATATTAGGGAGCTTAGTTAATAGCCTCTAACGGCTATCTTGTACAGCTACTCCTCTCATGGTATTCAACCTCGGTTTTCTTGTCCTTATACCTCTCAACAAAACGGTCGTGCTGAACGCACTCTTCGCACAATTAACAACCTTGTTCGTGTTCTTCTCTTTCAAGCTAAGATGCCCAACACCTATTGGGTTGAAGCCTTAAACATGGCTGCTCATCTTTTTAACATTCTTCCTTCGAGTGCTATAAACAATCAAATTCCATTCACTTGCCTTTTTAACATACCTGCTAACTATGATCACCTTCGCGTTTTTGGTTGTTTATGTTACCCCAATCTTCTTCCCACCACCACCAATAAACTCTCACCACGCTCCACTAAAAGTGTTTTTATTGGTTACCCGTCTAACCATCGTGGGTATCGTTGCCTTGAACTTTCTTCTGGCCGCATAATTATTTCATGTGATGTAGTTTTTGATGAATCCACTTTTCCTTTTTCTATTACTTCATCTAGTTCACCTCTTCCTACTCCATCTTCCCACTCCTTAACCCTTTCACCACACTCTCAATTTTCAATTTTTCCATCCTCCACT
>NC_025690.1:23054933-23073003 GCF_000633955.1 Camelina sativa
GTGATGTAGTTTTTGATGAATCCACTTTTCCTTTTTCTATTACTTCATCTAGTTCACCTCTTCCTACTCCATCTTCCCACTCCTTAACCCTTTCACCACACTCTCAATTTTCAATTTTTCCATCCTCCACTACATCCTCTACTTCTACTCCTGTTATCACTGTCCCGTCTAATGCTATACCTGGAACAACAAGACCTACTTCTCTCTCTTTACCTATATTAACTCCTCCACCACCTCCTGCAGTTCCACCATCTCCTCCTCTGTCACCTCCGGTGTCTCCGTCATCTCCAGTACCTTCGTCACCTCCGGTACCTCCATCACCCCCGATACCTCCGTCACCACCAACGCCTCCTTCTCCTCCGGTGCCTCCATCACCACCGGGTCCTCCACAACCTGCTCCTCCCCCACCAGCCCCTACTCGTGTCCACACAAGGAGTCAAAGTGGTATTACTAAACCTAAATGAATCCTCTCTCTTCATACAACTCATCTTTCTCCTCTTCCCCGTTCTCATATTCAGGCGGCCCGTGATCCTAACTGGAATGGGGCAATGTCATCCGAATACACGGCTCAAAAATCTGCGGGCACATGGGATCTTGTTCCTCGTCCGATGAATACTAACATTGTGCGCTCTATGTGGTTGTTCAGTCATAAATTTAATGCAGATGGCACCTTATCTCGGTACAAAGCTCGGTTAGTCACAAATGGCAAATCGCAACAGGTGGGTGTTGATTGTGAGGAGACATTCAGCCCCGTCATTAAACCAACGACAATTCGCACTGTCCTTGATCTCGTTGTTGCCCGGGACTGGCCCCTCCACCAATTCGACGTTAAGAACGCGTTCCTCCACGGCGACCTTGAAGAAACTGTCTATATGCACCAACCGCCCGGCTTTGTTGATCCAGAAAAACCGAACCATGTGTGCCTGCTCAAGAAATTGTTATACGGTCTCAAACAATCACCAAGGGCGTGGTTTCACTGATTTGCTCAATATGCTACCAAAATTGGTTTCAAGAACAGCAAAAGTGATGCTTCTCTATTTGTCTATCGTCAAGGCAATGAACTTGCCTACCTTCTCTTATACGTCGATGACATCATCCTCACCGCTTCATCCCCTTCTCTTCTCAGGTCAATTCTCTCCTCTCTCAAATCTGAATTTTTAATGACTGATCTTGGTCTACTTCACTATTTCCTTGGCATGGCGGTTCGCAGGGACACTAATGGACTGTTTCTCAGCCAACACAATTATGCTGTGGATATTCTTCATCGTGCAAATATGTCCAACTGTAAACCAGTCACGACTCCAGTTGACACTTCGGCCAAACTCCACGCTGCTGTCGGCCCTCCTGTCGCTGATCCATCACTATACCGAAGTCTTGCCGGAGCTCTCCAATATCTCACCTTCACGAGGCCGGATATCGCTTATGCTGTCCAACAAATCTGCCTCTATATGCATGACCCTCGTGAGCCTCACTTCACCGCCATGAAACGCATCCTCCGTTATCTCAAAGGAACCATCTCTGAAGGCTTACACATCACCCGCTCAAACACAACAACGCTCACTGCTTACACCGATGCGGACTGGGCTGGCTGCCCCAATACACGTCGGTCCACCTCCGGATTTGCCGTCTTTCTTGGTAACAACCTCATCTCCTGGTCCTCTAAACGCCAACCCACTGTATCCCGCTCTAGTGCTGAGGCCAAGTATCGCGGTGTTGCCAATGTCGTTGCCGAAACAATATGGATACGCAACCTACTCCTTCAACTTCATTGCCCTCTTAATACTGCCACACTTGTGTACTGTGATAATATAAGCGCGGTTTATCTCTCCACCAATCCGGTTCAACACCAACGCACCAAGCATATTGAGTTAGATATCTTGTTTGTCCGTGAACGGGTAGCCATGGGCCAGGTTCGTGTCTTCCATGTTCCATCATCCCATCAATATGCAGACATCTTCACCAAAGGTCTCCCTACATCTCTGTTCCGCGATTTCAAGTCCAGTCTTAACGTTTATCCTCATCACGTTTCTTGGAATAAGAATCCATATATTCTTCTGTGTATATTAGGAAGCTTAGTTAATAGCCCCTAACAGCTACCTTGTACAGCTGCTCCTATACAGGTAAGGTTTTGCTGTTTAATTAATCTGAATATGGAAACCATCGCGAAATCTAGATTTCTCTACATTGTTTGACTAGCTAGTTACTTACGTACTAAGCCTCCTCTGCAACAAGATTATGATTGAAAAGGAGAATGCTGCTTTGATTTGATCAATCATTTAGCCAATAGTATCCCTGTTAACCTTTAAAAAAGATTTGACCTTTTTCCAGCAGATACGGATGTGGCTCTGGCTCTGAACAAAGTCTACAGGAACAAGGCAATGTGGTATATATGCATCTCACTCTGTCTGTCCTCTTGTTGCGAACAATTTATTCGTCAGATGAATTTCTATCTATTTTATTTATTGTCTTATCTTCTTGTTCATCAGCTGCTTAAAGAAGTGGAGAGGTTACGGTTTTTGATCAAGTAATGCCCTCTCGTTCGTTTACTTTTTGCCTACTTTCTTTGTTCTACTACTGATTCGTTTTTATGACTTTGTCTTATCTTCATATACTCTCAGGAGATTGACGGGTAGAGATGACGATGCGAGTTACACCGAGCTGCAAGCACTTCAAAGTCATCTAAAGGATGTCAAGCGCATTGTGTTGGACCAAAAGGTGAGGAGTGGGTGTTATCGACATATTCAATTCCGCTCTAAACTTATTTTTTTTTCTGTGAATCTTTGAGGACCCTCAGTGTTGTTGCTTTTTCCAAAGTCTTATTATTACTTACGAGCAAGAAGTCAATCTTGATTCTTTCTATTTCATTGTTCTTGCAATAAGTTTGTTCTTCTTTTATTACAATTATTCCCAGTGTTTTGTCTTCTTAGTTTTCCCAGCGTTTAGATACTTGACATAAATCGCCACCTTACAATTTTGCAGAAGAGACAAGAGCAGGATGAGGCTGATCTTGATCGTTTAAGGAGAAGATCAAATGGCCTTGATGGTTCAAGGACGTGGGCTTTGGTTCCGTGCAAATTCTCTACGAACAGGTAGTCTCCTTGCTGTATAAAAAAAAATCAAAAAATCAACTTATTTGTTGTTAGGTTTGATTAGAACAATTTGTACCTCCATCAGTAGGACTTGAATCCTTTCTCTCCCAGAATGAGAGATATCACTTGGGTTCTAAGTTGTTTCTCGATCAGTAGGACGTTATGATATTTATTAACCTATTGTGTAAGTCTAAAACTTGACTTGCTCTGCATTTATTGTGAAAACAATTCAGCTCTGAAGAAACACAGGAGAACCCAGATGATGGAGCGCCGCTACTGGTCTGTGTACAATACTCTCTTCTGGTCATGTCTCCTTCAGCTTGTACATTTTAAGTTTCTCTCATGTTCTTCTTACAGCTGAAAAGGAAGATGAAATTCGAGAGACGAAACTCTGAATCATTGCAGAGCGAGTACCAGAGATTGTGGCTTTCTCACGAGTAAGAATATTTAACTCTTCAGCAGACTGACTCCCTCTTCTTGCTTTGCAAATCAATTCTCTTTTTTTTTTTTTTTTCCATCCTCACAGGAGATTGAACGGTAGAGAGCTCGAGCGTTTGACATCCTCCGACCTGTCCTCACTTTATACACTCGGATACTAATTGCTTTGTGGGCTTTGGACGACCAAATGATGAGACCAATAAGGGAGCAAACTGAAAGGCAGCGGCGTGAAAAGGTATACTTTTTTTATATATATAAATGCGCGCGTATATGTTCTAACTAGGAAAATCAAAACGGCTTCTTCTAAATCAAAACCTTTATTACTTTGTTTCCTACAACCACAAGGGATCAATCTCGAGTCTAGCTGCTGCTGCCGAACCCGAGAGATATTCACCGGACAATGAAAAAGATTATGAAACTCCCTTGCAATTTAGACTTCTTCTCGTTTCAAGAAAGTTCAGAAAATTCCACAATCGCTATCAGAAGAGAGGAATTCGTTACTCAAAATATACAATAAGCAATGATAGATACACTTGTATTCGTAGATAGATAAAATTCAGGTTTAAAAAGTCTTTATCATTAGACTATCTACTTTTCGTTTATTTTCTTCCATCTCAAATGAAATAGGTTCAAAAACTTATCAAAGTAGATGTAAAACGACGTGTCAAACGAGTCGATCAAAGAAACCACATGTGTCATGAGATAGTTTGCGGGTTGTTACGTATATATATAGTTAGGTAAACAACATCTTACATCATGAACCATGAACGAGGAACGATATATTCTCATCTTTGGAACCGCCCAGATATTATCGTAGTTAATCTCTCTTTACAGTTTTGTCTTTTCTAATCTGCCTCAACCATAATACTTGTAGCTTAGGATGGTTATGGTGATACGTGCGTATTTATGGGTACTTTGTGGCCTCGCACTTAATCTTTAAACGTATAAACAAAACAAACATCCTTCTATTAAAAAACCAACAACGAAACATGCGTACATATATTTTTACGAACATATATTATTGTTCTAAGAATTTTGTGGTTGCTTAACAATCGGACACATACACTTTTAATGTATGAGACCGTCTTTCTTTGTCTCGATATTCTTTTATTATTCTTATTGGTAAACATATATTCCATAGTAGTAGGCTAGTAGCACTGTCCAATTTTTTGTAATCATGGATATGTATGTTGTCTGTTTATTTGAAACGTATCCCCATAACACGAATTTATCATGTTCATATTCTTTTACGAGAGTTCAAAATTTCATTAGAGAAATTAAACACAGAAAATTACCTAAAAAACGTTATTAATTTATTCAAGGTACTATAATATATTTGAAATAACTAGCTTGTGATACGAGGGGTAGTTAGATGTCTCTATACGCACATATCTCTAGCCTTGATTTGATTTCCATCCACAAACATATACTATCAAAGTATAATCACGCGCGCACTTAATTAACTAAACTACATCATATTATGTTATATACAGTTTAAATTTAATCTGCAGGAAAACAACTTTAAGCTGCATGGATTATGCATATCCGTAACATTAGACACATGCATGTTGCCTAACATTTGCTAATGTCATTACTTGTCTAAACTTTTGACACATGTTTTTCTTTGTGGTGTTAGTTTACCATTGCCATAAAGAAGTGATATTGCTAAAAAACAATGTTATCCCAATTACTTTAGGCAACAATCGTTTTCTTGCATTTATGAACCACGTCACCTATACGTACAGACGAACCGGGACAATATGGAAATCTCTACGACACACCGTTTAAAGCCAACGAATGTTCAACGACTCCAGTTGCGTTGTCCCTTGCCAAATCCAAATGTCAACATATTAAAATTCCAAAAAAAAAAAAAAAAAAAGAGATCGTCAACGTAAAATAAAATTTCAAAAAAAAAAAATCAAAATTTACAATTTGTCGTTAGCCGGGTCCATCGTGGACCTACCCTAATGGACGGTTGATATAAGAGGATGGAGGCGAGAGGTTTTAATGATTATGAAAGTAAACAATTTTTAAGACAAAGAAGACATAGTCGTAGTCGTCGTATCATATTTACTTAAAGAAAAAAAAAACTAAACATTTACATATCGTATATTTGTTATTTGTGTACTTTATAAAACAAGCTATAAGTCTATAACACATTAGAAAAAGAGATAATTTCGATACACATGCCTATCGATGCGTATTGGTAAAAACAAGTAGTAATATACTTTTATTATTAGTACTGATATTGTCAAACTAACTCTATGTTCTCTAGTAATGTACGTTAAACTAACAATACATTTTTAATTTTATTGGGACCTCTCAAATGATAGGCAATAAATAACATAATCGCACATCTATATGCTTTTTTAAAATATTCATGTAAAATGTGTATAAATACACACACAAATCGGCCACACCTCTTTGAACACTCATCATCACTTTGGTCGGCCGCTTCTTTCCTTACTCCTTCCTCATATATCTCAACACAATTACCAAAATATAACAACCCTCTCTACTCCTAAGTGGATCGATTTATCGAGACATAAGAATGGTGCAGTACCAAGAACTCGCTCTTCAGAGAAGCTTCAGCTGCGACACAAGAAAGATCAATCCCGCAACTTCTCCGGCGCGTGGTTTACACGGACGTTCACCGTCCTCTTCCTCTTTGATACCAACCATCCCTGAACACGAACTCTTCCTCGTCCCTTGCAGGAGATGCTCTTCCGTCTCCCTTTCCTCTTCTTCCTCCTCGTCCTCGTCTAGGAGTATCGGGAAACTCCAGTTGAAGCTTTCTTCGTTCTTGCGTTCTCTCATCAACGTCATCAACATCCCCGCTTGCAAATTCCTCTCTCTTCCTTCTCCGCCGTCTTCTTCTTCCGGCGTTTCTAACCAACTCATCTCACTCGTCACCGGTGGATCATCTTCTCTTGGGAGAAGAGTCACTGGGACTCTGTATGGACATAGAAGAGGCCACGTCACGTTTTCCGTCCAGTACGATCCGAGGTCCGACCCGGTCTTGCTTCTTGACCTAGCCATGTCAACGGCAACTCTCGTCAAAGAGATGTCGTCCGGACTCGTCAGGATCGCTCTGGAGTGCGAGAAGCGTCATCGACCGGGGACTAAGCTTTTCCAAGAGCCCAAATGGACGATGTATTGCAACGGGAGGAAGTGTGGATACGCGGTGTCCCGTGGTGGCGCGTGTACTGATTCGGATTGGCGCGTGCTGAACACGGTTTCTAGGGTTACAGTTGGAGCAGGAGTGATTCCCACGGCGAAGAGTATTGGTGACGTGTCCGGTGTTGGAAGTGGAACGGATCTTGGGGAGTTATTGTATATGAGAGGCAGGTTTGAAAGAGTCGTGGGGAGCCGTGACTCGGAGGCGTTCTACATGATGAACCCGGACAAAAACGGAGGTCCAGAACTCAGTATTTTTCTTCTTAGAATATAATAATACAAAAATGTCTTCATAAAAATAATTTATTGACTTTTTAAAAAATTTGAAAATGTCTTAAGTGACGTATTATTATATAGTGAATGAATGCAATGTTGTGTCATGAAATATATGTAATCGTTAGTGATATAAAACTATACAAAAGGAAGAGAGAGGGCCTATAGGAGGGTATCATAGTTTTTTTCTTCTAATTGTTTTATATGATGTGGTACTTTTTTTTTTTGTATTAGAAGGATGTGATTATTAGTTTGTGGTTGCTTATATGCAAGGCATGAAGATCCCCACATGGTCCGTCATGATTAATGCCAATTTAAGATTCCTATTGTCTTTACTATAAACTTTAAGTATTAAATTTGAGCAAGTCGAATTCGCTTTTACGTGTAGTGTAACGCGTGGAGCAATCTTGTTTAACATCTAAACAATAAATTATCTAGAAAGTGGGACTGCTTTTGAGTTGTAACAATCAATTCATAACTAAACACCGTTTATATTTTAGCTTAGAAAGCTTAGCATATGAACATCAAATTAACGAGTTACACTTGTAACATAATAAGTATAGACTATACGTAGTTAAGTATCTTTTAATGAATCGAGTGTATATGAATAATTTTTAAGAGAAATTATCAGATGGAAAAGGAATTTAATGTGTAGAAATATAGGTGAGCCGAAATATATGTTAAATTGATTAATTTACATAAGACGTTATAATTATCAGTTTTTGCCAATACTTTGATCTAAAGTGGAAGTAATAAAAGAAGGAATGAAAACCCCTAACAAATGAAACTCTGATCAAATTTTAATAGGTGAGGAGAAATATAAAGAAATGGAAAATGCAGGGGTGGATGATCGTGATTCGTGAGAAAAAAAAAGTGGGTGGGAAAGAGCGTAAAACCCACAGGCCTTGCCTTTTAGTGGACATAGTCTGAAAAAAACTCATCAAAGCCGCAAAGCCAAAAATTCCCTTTTAGGAACTTTCCCTGCATTTTTGGACCACACCTTTTTTCATGCATCTCAAGGTTAATTTGTGAGTCTATCAGTTTCCTAATTTTGTGTGTGTGTCTTTGTTGCGGTAAAAGTGAATTATTCAAAAGTTAAGACTACACAAGCTAAGTTAGTTTATTGGTGATTAATCTTGGTTTCTTCTGTTAATCATGGATTTCCAAACTTTTGATCTATATATTCTCTTTTAAGTTTGAGATAGTATTAATTTTGGCGCATTCACAAACACAAATACTTTTATCTATCCAAGATTCAAACGTGGATATAATAACAGTGTAACATTGTTCTTTTAACCGGGTTGAACCAACCGCATATATAAGAAAACAGGTTAAATTATTATTACTTTTTTGTTGGTTTACTAAAATGATCAAAATTTTGTGAATGGATCTCTTATTTTTAGTTTGTATATGATGATCTGTTATAAAAAATCAGAATTAAATTCCCTTCTAAAATAGCTAGTAGTTCTAATATATAATTACCTCTAAATCTCAAGAACTTTTTATTATAAAATAGATAATATTAGTGGACAGGGGGCTACGAATACATAAGCATGCATATACTGATATGCATATGAAATATTAAAATACATTGATTATTCAGATGGCGTATGCCAAAAAAAAAAAGATTATTGATTACGAAGACATATAATCTATACCGCTATACGTACATACATGCGTCGTAGCTATATAGAGACAAAATGTATATGATAAAGTAAAGGTTTTCCCATTAGAAAGAGAGAAAAAAATTTCCACAAAAATTGTGAAGGAGATGCATATGTGCTAGCTTTCTGAATTAACAAAAATAATTAAAAATAATCAACATCATTAACTAACTGTTTGACATACTTTAAAAAAACTTATCACTAACTCGTACTTAATAGTTAAATTTAGTAACGGACGGCAAAATTATCGTAAGAGATGTGGCTAGGTATAGATAGTGCTAAACAATATTTTTTTTCGTATTATTGAATAAGCTTTCAGCTTTGCATGCATATACCTGATTAGCATTACAATACAACACATCATGAACACATGCCTTGCCTTAACCATTTTAATATTGACGCTTTTCTCCGGGCAAATCTAATCTGCATTGTGTACACTTTTTCTACCTTCATAAGTTTTCAATGGTCCGATCGATCCTCTCTCCCTATTTTTCTCATGCATAACGGATGTATCTCTTCCTCCACTTTTCTTTGGTTGCAATATAAAATGACTTGCGGAAAAAACTACAGACTAATGTATATTTCTTAAATCTAACATTTTCTTGTCAATTGTTTTTTTAATGATTTTTGGTTCCTTAAATCAAAACCAATAAGCAAAATAATGAATCCAAAATATCGATGGAAGTTTACATGTGACAAGATATACGGGATATACTGATTCTAATATATATTTTTGAATAAAAAATGCCAACTATAATTAATGCATACTCTTCTTCTTCTTTTTCTTTCTACTTTAAAAAAAAATTATTTAACGGTTCTATATTATCGTGTAAATAAAAATATGCAAACTTTCATTTCTGATTAAATATCATATGCTGCAACGGATCGGATTATAATATATGATATGAAAGATATGCTTTATACTATATCATAGAGCAATGCGCTTTTTTGGTTGGCAGATCTGAAATCTCTCGTCAAGGCATATAGTAATATAAGTATACATTGTTTATGAATTATGATTAGTTAGTGTTTATGTAATCTCTAAGTAGATTACTGATAATCGTTATAGTTATAGTGATCGATCAATAATGGAAAGTTTTAGGACGGGCCGGGGTATTGAGTGACTGAGTTGAATATTAAAAATAATAATATCCAGTATTAATTAAATACTTGAAGTCTTATTGTCCTAATTTTTATTTATTTTGGATTTAATGTTATTTACCCCAAAGTTTCTGTAGCTAGCTTCGATTTAAAAAACGCTAAAATATAATACAAAAAATGTAAGTATATACCGATGGTCTCATATGGTGCCTCAAGAGTCAAGTCCAACCAACCATATATACATATAGCCGGTGATCGTTGAATCTTAGTGGTAACATGCCTTTGGTCACATAGATCAATCATCATATAGATGCCAACGTGCTCAACACCATATTCTAATTCTATATTATCATATATTACACACACACACGCAATATATATATATATATATATATATATTGCGCTTACTAATTAAATTTTGTAAAAGGTTAAAGATTATTGCGACTGACTTTTATAGCGACTGGCTTTTACTTGATAAGTTGATATCAAATAAAATTTCTTGATAACCCCTTCATTCACTAGTCGTCGTTCTAGGCTAGTCACTTAGTCAGTCATATCGATTTTAGCCATCATTGATTGTTTTTCCATTCACACATTAAACTATTCTAGTAGAAACGATGGTTGAGTTTCTCACGGTTCATATATATATATATATATATATATATGCATGGAGTGGCACATCCTTCAAGTCAAAATATGTTTCATGCATATGCATTAGTGCAATACTAGCTAGTAAACATTCATGAATGTAAAGATTACGAAATACAAATTAAATGATATAGTTCAAAGAACCGAGCTATAAATTAGCCTTTTCTAAGAACACCTAGTATTAGAAGAGGCTGACGCGGCTATTGAGATGTTCTCTAGATGTCGTCGAGACTAAATAAAGTGCAAATCAAACAATTTATTAATTGTATCATGTTATGTCCAATCCAATCACCCAGTGGTTAATTTATACATCATTACAGGTTAGAGAAAATCAAACACCAGAGATCTGAAATATCCTCTATAACGTTACCGAACAAACTAATACTTTTTCTTGACAAATTGTTCAACTATATATATCTCTATTATTGGTCTTGTGGAACAAATGTATTCGTATAAACACACGTCCACGTATTTGTAACCAGTGATTTTAAAATTTAATAAGAAAAAAAAAACATTATCCTTAATTAGGTTCAGAGTCAACAGTAAAGAAAGGACAACGTAAAAGATATTTTCCATGCATGAGATATTTTCAAGACTCAAGCGAATATATTATACTCCAGCTAGCTTGAGAAACAAATATTTGTGTTGGATCATAAACCGACAAAAACAAGTAGTGATTTTTTCAACCCTAATAATACAAATACTTATTTAACAAATCATAATGCCTGAAACTTATTGATAGAAAGAAAGATACGATCTTTGTATCACTATAAACAATGAGTGTGTTCCTAAAAAGTGCTCATCGAACTAAGATGCGACTTGATGATAATTACGTTAATTAAACACGTGTATTTAACTGTCAACTTAGAAATATCTTCAAGCTGTAAGTACAGATATTTTGATTATTTCTCAATTATCAGCTAATTAAGTATGTATAGGTGTGCTAATTAAAGCTTTTTACATTTTTTTTTATTAAATACTTTTGGTAAGATTTTTTTTAATAAGCCCAAACGTAAATGAAATCAAGCCCATATTGAGCCCAAATCTTAAAATCCTTTCCGTTTTTTTTTTTTTTTTTTTTGTCAAGAGCTGGAAAACCTCAGAAAAACCCCTCTTTCTCCTCTGAAGCCGTTGTTGCCGGAGAAAATGGTGATGATGTTGAAGAAGACGGTGAAGAAAGGTTTAATCGGCGGAATGAGCTTCGCTAAAGACGCCGGAAAAATCAACTGGTTTCCCGGTCATATGGCTGCCGCAACTCGCGCCATCCGCAGCCGCCTTAAGCTCTCCGATCTCGTTATCGAAGTTCGCGATGCTCGTGTCCGTAATCATACCCAAAATATCTACGTTTATTTCGATTCCTTTATCACAAGTGGAAGGATTAATTTGGAATTTGTTTTTGTGTATTTTGCAGATTCCTCTGTCATCAGCGAACGAGGATCTACAATCCCAAATGTCAGCTAAGAGACGTATCATTGCGCTGAATAAGAAAGATTTAGCAAACCCTAATGTTCTCAATGTAATTTTGTGTGTGTGGCCCTTGTGTTTTCTCCTCGTTAGTCACTGTGAGGTCGAGTTACTGAGTTTTTTTTTTCTTTCTGCAATTTTGTAGAAATGGACTCGTCATTTTGAATCCAGTCAGCAAGATTGTATTGCCATTAATGCTCATAGCAGAAGCTCTGTCATGAAGGTTAGATGATTCTCTTCTTTACATCTATTTTGGTGTGTTAAATCAGTAATAGTTTCTGTCACACACATGATTTGATATCCCCACTTTTGCATCGAAAAGTTACCTTCTTTGTATGATTCCGTAGCTGCTTGATCTCGTGGAGTTGAAGCTCAAGGAAGTGATTGCTAGGCAGCCTACTTTACTTGTAATGGTGGTTGGTGTCCCCAATGTTGGAAAATCTGCACTCATTAATTCAGTCCATCAAATCGCTGCATCTCGCTTTCCTGGTAAGATATTAGCGTCTCTGATGATAGGCAGTAGTAGTACTAACTAGACATTTCATTAGATATTTTCTGAAAAATTTGAATCCCATTTCTCCAAGCATATCTCGTTAGAAGTTCATTTTATTGCATGAACAGAATGATGAATGAAATGTAACATGACTGATTTCATTATATGCATCATGTGCATAGTGCAGGAGAGATTAAAGAGAGCTACGGTTGGTCCATTGCCTGGTGTAACACAAGACATTGCTGGTTTCAAGGTAATCTTTTTTTCTTTTTCTTACTTCTCTTTTTACTTGTGTATTTAGTTCTTCTGCTCTATGCTGAGTAAGTCCTGTGGTACAGATTGCTCATCGACCAAGCATATATGTTCTAGACTCCCCTGGTGTGTTGGTCCCAAGTATCCCTGATATCGAAACGGGTTTGAAGCTTGCTCTTTCAGGTTCTTATCTATATCTTTATCTTCCTTCTTCCTGTTGCTAGATGGTGTATACTTGGGTCTTAGTTCATTCAAATATGATACAGTTTAGGTCTTAGAATCTCAGTTCTTAGTAATTAGCTACTCCAGGAGTGTATTCTCTTACTGCATATGATTTCCCCAGCTGAAAGTTATGTTTGCTAAGAACTTTTAAATATAAAATTCCGACATTCAAGGGTCCGTCAAAGATTCAGTAGTGGGAGAAGAGCGGATTGCGCAATTCTTCCTAGCCATTCTAAACATTCGAGGGACTCCTCTTCATTGGAAGTACTTAGTTGAGGGAAGAAACGAAGGGTCTCATGCAGACTGCATCGATAAACCAAGCTATAACTTAAAGGATCTTCGACACCAGAGAGCCAAACAACCAGATTCATCTGCTCTGCACTATGTCGGGGTTAGCATAATAACCTTATATCTCGAGCTAGCTGTCTTCCTGATATTGTCCTAACTAATTGAGGTTTCCTGTCATCTACAGGATATGATCTCAGAAGTGCAACGTTCGCTGTACACAACGCTTTCTGAATTTGATGGGGACATAGAGAATGAGAATGATTTGGAGTGTTTGATAGAGCAACAGTTTGAAGTTCTACAAAAGGCATTGAAGATTTCTAACAAAGCATCCGAAGCAAGGTTAATGGTGTCCAAGAAATTTCTCACTTTGTTTAGGACAGGTAGACTTGGTCCCTTCATCCTTGACGATGTCCCTGAAACTGTAACTGACCCGCCCAAGTCAAGACGGGTAGTAGTTTTGTAAAATCATAAAGCAAATTGTAACACATTATGCGTGCAGCTTAATATGATGATTTTATTTGTTTTCATTTGAGATTCAATGGCGTTGCAGCAGTGACTCCAATGTATTTGAATAAACAAAATTGAATCATGATAAGATTTGGCATCTGCCAGAAACAATCAAATCTATCTGGTGTCCTCATTTATTGGCCTCAATGAATTCTCGGTACTCTTTCTTCATCTTCACACCCGATATTGTCCTGCATAAACTCGGAATCTTTAGCCAACGCTTAACAGAATAATATTTGCAATCCTAATACGGAAAGAACATTTCCCAACCTGAGCATTTCCTTGTTCTTGAAGAATTGCACACATGGAGTTCCCATGATTCCAGCTGCTTCAGCAATTTCTTGATCTTCCTCAATGTCAATCTCAACTAAATGCACCTCACTGTGATACTCATCGACCACCTGAAACAATATGAAGGAGAAGTGAACAAATGATAAGTAAATCAGCCAGCAAGATGTCTTCCGATAAGTTTCATTTCGACTAATGAAGGAATACCTTGTTCAAAATAGGCTTCAGAGTCCTACAGGGGCCACATGTTGGTGAAGTGTATAGTACCAATATAACTCTTGGACTCTCATGGTATAATTTTCTAAGAGCATACTGAACACAGGGCAAAATCACAAGGAAAAAGATGTGAGGCAGAGAAAATGTTTGTGGAAAATGCGTGAAAGTTCGTATCTTAACAAACCTGTCCCTTATGCTTTGTAAGAGTGACGTCAAACTTTTCTTGGACATCGCGTTGTGTAAATTCTTTCTTGGCCTCTTCAGTTTGAGGCTGTCATATGGTAGAACATGAAAGGGAGTAAGCCTTGTGAAGTGTGGATAAGATTTAAGATATTTCTAAAATTTTCTACCTGGTGAAATTCAACAAGAAGATTGTTACTTGTGAGGTATCTCTCGGCTGATAAAGCAGCTATGCATCCTGATCCAGCAGCAGTTACAGCTTGTCTCCATTCATGGTCCTAGAGTGACAAATGTGAGAATAGCTAACACAATTATCGAACCAGTATGACTTCACAGAGTTAATACCTACATTGAAAGATGGGTAAAAGTTTCAAAGCATAACCTGCACATCTCCTGCAGCAAATACACCTTCAACTGATGTATTTGATGTTCCTTCTCGAACTAACACGTACCCCGAGCTATCGAGTTCGACTTGGCCTTCCAATAACTGACTGTTTGGTGAATGTCCTATTCCATAAAACAATCCCTTTGCCTCCAGCTCGGTTTCTTCACCCGTATCAAGTCTTCTGAGTAGAATGCCAGACATCTGTCCCTTGGTGTTGCTCAATACGTCCACGGTTTCCGTGTTGTAATGAACTGTGATGTTTGGATTGTTGATCACTCTGAAACATTCGCCATAACCAACCTGTTAAAAAAACACTCAGGGTGTTGAAAAGACTCAACTTACGTTGTGCTCATTAGTCTATAATTCCAAAAGCCAACAAAGGGGATAAGCACTACACTGGTTGGTCTCATATCCAAGGAAGTCACATACATGCAACAGAGAAGACTCAATATAGAAAAAAAGTTCTGCCGCAGACTATTCTGATTTGATTTCTTAACTCTAAAGCCTGACAATACACATTTCCTTGATTCAGACATAACACTTTTCAATTTTTTTTCATCAGAAGTCAAAGAAGAGGAGTAGAGCATATATATAACCCAGAAGCTATTGACAATATAAGAACCTGTAAAAACTCACCTATCTTGCATAGCCTTGGAGGCTCTCAACTGGTCTCTGCGAACTAGCAAATGAACATGACGAGCATATTTTGTGAGGTACAAAGCTTCCTCTGTGGCCGTATCTCCTCCTCCAACCACGGCAAGTACTTGGCCCTTAAACAAAGGCGAAGCTCCATCACAGATTGCACAAGCACTTATCCCCCTACTCCAGAATTCTTCCTCTCGAGGTAGCCTCAGCCTCTTTGCTGTAGCTCCAGTGGCATAAATAATACTATGGCACTTGACCTATAAAATCAACCCAAATGGGCAACACCGGATGAGAGCTCAAGCCAATAAAAAACTATTCACCACAGTGGCCGCCAGTTCTAAAAGACTATCGATTAGTAAGAGTTTATGTTCATCAAAGCAATAAAAGCATCTGACTAAGAAAAATAATAAACCCTCCAACACTACGTTTAAATGCAACACCAAACCAGCAATCTCCAGCTAATTGGAATAGGAAAAAAGAGTGATAAACCAAGAAAGATAATCACCTTACGTTCACTACTTTGGACAGTAAAAGGAGCGGTCTTGACACTAAGAGATTCAACATCTTCGGGATACAACTCTGCTCCCCACCGCTCAGCTTGCTTCCTCATTCTAAACCATTTAAACACACAAACCAACACAAATTACATCAGAAACATGAAACTACTAAAGAATTGAATATATATATTATTGCCTAATATCCAAAACTGCACCTTTCCATTAAATCCGGACCCGTAATACCGTCAGGGAATCCCGGGAAATTCTCAACTTCAGTGGTGGTCATCAACTGTCCACCGGGAACTCCGCCCATCTGATATCCTTCAAAAACCACCGGCTTCAAATTGGCGCGAGCGGCGTATATCGCAGCCGTATAACCGGCAGGGCCGGAGCCTATAATCACTACATTCTCGATAATCTCGCCTGCAATTACCCAGAGCTCGATTAACTCGTATAAGAACACTGCCAAAACCTTAAGAAACAAGCGAAGAGTAAAAAAGTCCATGAANCCGTTGGATTGAACTGATGAAACGTATGAACGGTGGAGATGTGTGTTTACTGATTTTAGTCCCGGCTATTCAAGTGAGGGATAAGCCAATCGCAATTTCTTTTGAAGTGTGGGGAAGCTAACACTTTTTGAGCCTTTTTTCTCTATTGGGCCATTAATGGGCTAGATTTGGTCTCAACTCTCAAAATTTGTGTGTGTGTGTGTGTTTTTTATAAACTGTTTAAATCTCTCGAATTTCGAGCGCTTGATCACGACAATACCCCAAAGGCCCAAACGTCCTCACTAAATTTTCCATTCTCTTAGAATCATTATATTTAANACTGGTGGCGGAGACTCTGAGGCGGAGGGAATCGGAGGAGCGAGTTCGGCTTGGTTGTTGACGGAGGAGGAAGGAGCTGCCGCGACGTGTAGTAGTAGTAGTAGTGAGAAAGAACAGATGAGGTGGTNGACAACAACTTTTTTTTTTTTTTTTTTTTTTGTCACTCAAACAACAACATTCGTAAGCCGATATTTAGGTTATAAGTTATAACTTAGAAATAAAATAAACTACAGATATAGGAAGACTATATTTTACTTACTTCGATGTGAATAGGGTTGAAGTGAAAATCAAACTAAGAGTTGGTGAGGGAAGTCACAAACTATTTTTTTTATAAGTCAAGAAAGTTAAGCTGACCAAAAAGAGCATATATGAAAGCAAAGCAAAGAGCCTTTATCTTTTTAGTCAGACTAGTGTCTAAATTCCATGCATTTCGTAATGTTTTAGTCAACAATTGTACTTTCATTTGATTTTGTGTTGTATATATTTGTTTTGACGCCACGCCACCACTAAACGCTATTTTCTTAATTTATGGTAAAAAAAAAATAATAATAATAAATAAGAGAGAAGCATCGTTCCTACTTGTCTTCCAAACCCGATGGTTTTGTTGCCTTTGCCATTTTGAAGTTTGTAGGATTTGTTTTCTAAACTGTTTTTGACTATATAAAAACTGTTGCATTCACCTTTCTCATGTAGCTAAATTACTTACCATCTTTACTAGTAAAATTAGCATTCAACATTTCAACATTCAACATTCAACGAGGCTGCTAGAGTTTTGAATTTAATTTGAGCCCTAAAAGAGCTACATGTCCAAGTAGTATATGGTGGGAGTTTTGTGATCCCTTATGGTTGCCACAAATAATTTCTCCAGGACGTATGAGTCACTTTTGTTTTACTAAATCATAATAATGTTGAAACGAAATCATAGAGCTTGACAATGTGGTGAGGATTTGTAATTTAGTTCTCTTTCTTTTGTTCTTTTCCTAGATATGCGTGGATGGTACGCGCCGTCGAAGGAACATTGTCGGTAATCCCTTCGAAACACCAATAGATGACGACTTGAAATGTGGTATCACTGCTTCTTTGACCAATAGAGAGATCCGAAAAGGTGATGGGATGATTCCTTCATTTTCATGCATTATTTGTTGACTAAAGCCGACATTAACTTAAAATTATTTGATAATGTCATGGAAAGAAATAAAGAAGAGAATTAGCTTTGGAAACTTTTATCGAACTGAAACTTCCAAAAACTATTTAAATTTGGAATTTCTTCTATAATTTTACTTACTTTTACGATACGTTAACTTAATTACATGATCAAAATCGTACGACTCTGATGAATCTTACCTTTCACTCAGACCCGTTGAGCCCCAGCTTACTCTTTTTTTTTTTTTTTTTTTTTTTTTTTTTTTTTTTTTT